>NW_022881385.1:0-22532 GCF_004382145.1 Drosophila mauritiana
GAAACAACAAACAAAAATATTGTGGTGTTACCTAAATTCAACGCGGACCTTGATGGCGCAGACGCAACGGCGTGGTGCTCTACGGCAAATATTATTTTGGCTGAATCAACTATAAAAGGGAGCGCGTTAGTTATGGCTTTAAGTGCAGCGATGGAAGGAAGCGCGACGCAGTGGTTTGCTCAAATATGCTATCCGGAAATAACTTGGGCCGAGTTTAAGGAACTTTTCGTGCAACGTTTTGCTAGTGTGGAAACTCCAGCGGCTATGTTTTTAGGAATGCTAGCAGGCTGTCCAACTGACGGCGAATGTCTCTCCAATTATGCTAGTCGCATGATGACGTCGCTTACTACGAAGTGGCGTGAGATGGATGTGGAGGAAATAGCTGTTTCTGTGACGCTTGCTAAGTTGGCTCATGTAGATAGCAGGCTGCAACGATTAACATTTACTTCAAATGTGCACACAAGAAGTGAATTACAAACTGAGCTTAAAGCATTTACGTTTAATAAACGAAAGAAAACTCCGCAAGAAGAAATGCCTCCAGCTGACATAAAGCGCCAGCGACTTTCAACAATGAGATGCCATTTCTGTGGAAAACTCGGTCACAAGATGATCGAATGTAGAGCTAAACAGCAGCAGCAATTTTCATCTAATGCCAAGGACAGCAACGACAGGAACCCTTTTGGTCACCGTCAAAAATCGGATGTGACTTGTTTTAATTGTGGCGAGAGCGGTCATATTTCAACACACTGCAGCAAGCCCAAAAAGGACAAAGGCACACATCAAGTGAAAAGGTTGGAACTATGCGAGGTTGTTGAACCCAAGGGAGAGATGGTTCATCAAGGCGAGATATTTTCAACAACAACAACAACAACTCAGAGCCCACTCGTTCGTCAGAAATGCCTAATTCGCTGGAATAGAGCAAGGTCCCGAAAAGAAGAGGCACAAAATGCAAACACCGATTAGATGCCATAGTTGTGGTAAACTCGGACACAAGGCAATGGAGTGCCGACAGAGAAGAGCAGAAGAAAGGAACGAGAGAAACGAGACGAGACCAGGCGATAGCAGTGGCAGATCTAAAGTTACGTGTTTCAAATGTGGCAACGTTGGACATATTGCATCGGCGTGCAGGAACAGCAACAGCGAATATAACCATAGAGAGGAGAGTCGACACGTGTGCGGTAATTAAGCAGAACGGGACAGCAATATAGTTTGGTGAGCGGTTTCCATTTTTCTTTGATTCTTGCTCCGAATGCTCGTTAATAAAAGAGACAATTAGCGAGAAGAGACGCCATAACCTTGTAGTTTTGAGAGGCATAGGCGACAATGTTGTCAAGAGTAATTTGCAAATTCTGTCCACAAAATTTCTGAATTCAATCTTGAATTGTTATTTCACGTAGCTTATAAGAAATGCCTTAAATACGATATGATGATTGAAGCTGTTGAAAGAGACAGTAGCGAAATGATTGAAGCTGTTGAAAGAGACAGTAGCGAAATGATTGAAGCTGTTGAAAGAGACAGTAGCGAAATTGTTGAAGCTGTTGAAAGAGACAGTAGCGAAATTGTTGAAGCTGTTGAAAGAGACAGTAGCGAAATTGTTGAAGCTGTTGAAAGAGACAGTAGCGAAATTGTTGAAGCTGTTGAAAGAGACAGTAGCGAATTTGTTGAAGCTGTTGAAAGAGACAGTAGCGAAATTGTTGAAGCTGTTGAAAGAGACAGTAGCGAAATTATTGAAGCTGTTGAAAGAGACAGTATGGATGCCTGAAGGGCTAATAATGAAATTTTTAAGTATAATGTAAGCACAAGTGCAAGGCAAATGTCTTGATCATGGCGTGTTGCGCATTACATATGAATAAGAAGAAAATGAATTATGTTAAAGAAAATAAATTTGTATCGGAAATTTAAATTTGGATATTTGATTTGTCAATTGGCTAATATTTATTTTAAAATGATGTAAAAATAGTTTTGCAATAAAATTGTAGAGAACGAATCATTTTGGTAATATTTCACGAGGACGTGTAAAGGTCAGGATGGCCGTGTCGGCGCATACTTTTGTAAGCTGGTGGATGTGCTAGAATATTTCACAAGAATAAAAATTCCATCAGCTCGGGGAAATCATTGGTATGTCAGCATATTGTATTATGTGTTAGAATATTCCAGAAGTACAGTAATTTCATCATTTCGGGGAAATCATTGGTATTTCATCATATTACAATATTGCATACTGCGTTGCTATTGGTCGGCTGTATTTTTGTAGCTTTGGCATCTCCCGTTACAGCGCGGCGGCAGCGTGTGGTCGCTGTCGCCGAGTGTGGTTCGAAGGTTAGCACGGAGAAGAAGTGAGTGACACGAATTAATTGTGTGTAGAACTTCGGTGCGTTCGAAACTCGCTGCGCGAAATGGAGAATAATAATTGTGCTCCGACACATACATTATTATATACATCATACATACAATATCGACAGTTATTGTAAAGTTTCGCAACAATTATGTAATCCATTAATTCTCTACCGTTAAGTTTAGTCCTCAAATTTAATGATTGTCCGCGAAGGACAGTTTTAAATTATTACATCAAAAAAAAAAAAAAAAAAAAAAAAAAAAAGGCCCTTAGAGCTGTGGTCTTCCCGGCCCGACCAAAAGACTTGCCATCTGCACTGGCCTTATCTAGAGAAGCAGAGGCAAGCATTGAGAGAAGCATGTTTGCTAACTCCTACGCCAAGGCCGTAGAGGAGCGAGCGCATTCGGCGGCAGACGGCAAGAGCCGTTTCCAGGGTAAATCAAACAAAGAAGAACAGGGACAGGTCAGAAATCCCCACTTCATGAAACGACAGAAAAACAGCGGTCAAACCAACAAGGACACTCAGGCGCAAGCACCCCAGCCTATGGAGGTCGATCCATCCTCCAGGTTCAGGCAGCGCACTGAACATTATCAGAATCACCCTAATGAATCGAACGCATTTAAGGGGAGAAATTCCTCAGAACGCTCGACAGGACCGAGACGACAACGTCTTAATAACGTTGTCCAAAAGGCCCCTAAGCAAAAAGAGACCAAAGAGGAGTATGAAAAGGCAGCAAAGGCTGCAGTCGAGGAAATCGACAGCGAAAATGAGTACGCTCCCAGTGACGACTCGTTGAATTTTTTAGGGGACGCTCCCGGTTGCCGTTCATCGAACGACGGCTGGCTGGGAGAACTTTAAAGATGCTAATCGACACCGGCGCGGCAAAAAACTACGTTAAGCCCGTAAAGGAGCTGAAAAATGTGATGCCGGTCGCCAGCCCTTTCTCGGTGAGCTCAATACACAGCTCCACCGAAAACAAACACAAATGTTTGATGAAAGTCTTCAAGCACACCTCCCCATTTTTCCTTTTAGATTCTCTCGATGCGTTCGACGCTATCATAGGCTTGGACCTGTTAACACAGGCCGGGGTAAAGCTCAACCTTGCAGAGGACTCCCTAGAATACCAGGGCATCGCTGAAAAGCTTCACTATTTCAGCTGCCCCAGTGTTAATTTCACTGATGTAAACGACATTGTTGTACCTGACTCCGTTAAAAAGGAGTTCAAGGACACAATAATAAGGAGGAAGAAAGCCTTCTCCACGACAAATGAAGATCTTCCTTTTAACACCGCTGTCACTGCCACAATTCGGACAGTTGATAATGAACCGGTGTACTCAAGAGCTTACCCAAACCTTATGGGTGTCTCCGACTTTGTGAACAACGAGGTCAAACAATTGCTGAAAGACGGCATCATCAGGCCCTCAAGGTCTCCCTATAACAGCCCGATCTGGGTTGTTGACAAAAAGGGGACCGACGCCTTCGGGAACCAGAACAAGAGGTTGGTCATTGACTTTAGGAAGCTAAATGAGCGAACTATTCCTGACAGGTACCCGATGCCTAGCATTCCCATGATTCTAGCGAATCTGGGCAAGGCAAAGTTCTTCACTACCCTTGACCTGAAGTCAGGGTATCATCAAATTTACCTCGCGGAACACGACCGCGAGAAGACATCGTTCTCGGTGAATGGCGGCAAATACGAGTTTTGCCGTCTGCCGTTCGGCTTGAGAAATGCAAGCAGCATTTTTCAAAGAGCCCTATAGACGATGTGCTGAGAAAGCAAATCGTGAAAATATGTTACGTCTATGTAGATGATGTCATAATTTTCTCAGAAAACGAGTACGACCATGTCCGCCACATCGACAATATGAGAGTGAGCCAGGAAAAGACAAAGTTCTTCAAAGACAGTGTTGAGTACCTCGGCTTCATCGTAAGCAAGGATGGGACTAAGTCCGACCCGGAAAAGGTAAAGGCCATTCAGGAATATCCTGAACCCAAAAGTGTCTACAGTGTTAGATCGTTCCTTGGTTTGGCCAGCTACTACAGAGTCTTCATTAAAGACTTTGCAGCCATAGCTCGTCCGATAACTGACATCCTGAAAGGGGAAAACGGCTCGGTGAGTAGGCATATGTCTAAGAAGATTTGTGTGGAGTTTAATGAAACTCAACGCAACGTATTTCAAAGGCTTCGTAGCATTCTGGCATCAGAGGATGTCATACTCAAATACCCCGACTTTCAAAAGCCCTTTGACCTCACCACAGATGCGTCAGCAAGTGGCATTGGTGCAGTCCTTTCGCAAAGAAGGTAGGCCGATCACCATGATATCCCGCATCGTGAGACAGGCTGAGCAAAATTATGCCACAAACGAAAGAGAATTGCTAGCCATTGTATGGGCCTTAGGTAAACTTCAAAACTTTCTGTACGGCTCTAGGGAAATCAACATATTCACCGACCGTCAGCCTCTCACGTTCGCTGTTGCCGACAAAAACACGAACGCTAAGATTAAGAGATAGAAATCCTATATAGACCAACTCAATGCCAAGATTTTCTACAAAACTGGCAAGGAAAATTTCGTGGCAGATGCACTGTCCAGGCAAAATATTAACGCCTTACAAGACGAACCCCAGTCAGACGCTGCGACTATTCACAGTGAGCTGTCCCTGACCTACACGGTCGAAACCACAGATAAACCCTTAAATTGCTTTAGGAACCAGGTCATTCTGGAGGCAGCACGTTTCCCGCTTAAGCGAAGCCTAGTGCTGTTCCGAAGCAAAACTCGCCACTTGATCAGTTTCACTGACAAGAGTTACCTGTTAAAAACGCTCAAAGAAGTTGTCAACCCTTACGTCGTGAATGCTATCCATTGCAACTTGCCTACACTGGCAAGCTTCCAACACGACCTCATTACCCACTTCCCAGCCACTCAATTCCGGCACTGCAAGAATGTCGTGTCGGATGTAACTGATAAAAACGAACAGTACGAAATTGTCACTGCAGAGCACAACCGTGCACACAGAGCCGCGCAGGAAAATATCAAGCAAGTCCTTCGAGACTACTATTTTCCAAAAATGGGCAGCATGACAAAGGAAGTGGTTGCTAATTGCAGGGTATGTACCCAAGCAAAGTACGACAGGCACCCGAAAAAGCAAGAGCTTGGGGAAACGCCCATCCCCAGTTATGCTGGCGAAATGGTGCACATTGACATATTTTCAACAGACAGGAAGCTGTTCTTGACGTGCATTGACAAATTCTCTAAGTTTGCAGTAGTGCAACCGGTTACATCTAGGACAATAGTGGACATCACTGGCCCCCTATTGCAGATTGTTAACCTTTTCCCCACCATCAAAACAATCTATTGCGACAATGAGCCCGCTTTCAACTCAGAGACAATCACGTCAATGCTCAAAAACAACTACGACATCGACATTGTGAACGCGCCTCCTCTGCACAGCGTGTCCAATGGCCAAGTTGAACGGTTCCACAGCACCTTGGCAGAAATAGCCAGATGCCTGAAGTTGGACAAAAAGACAAATGACACAGTAGAACTAATCTTGAGAGCCATGGTGGAATATAACAAAACCGTGCACTCAGTTACTCGTGAGAGACCAATTGAGGTTCTTCACTCAGGGGCCCACGAGCGCTGCCTGGAAATCAAGGCAAGATTAGCAAAGGCTCAGCAAGACAGCATCGGAAGATGCAACCCTTCCCGTCAAAACCGTGTGTTTGAGGTAGGAGAACGCGTGTTTGTACAGAACAACAAGAGGTTAGGAAATAAACTAACCCCACTATGCACGGAACAAAAAGTGCAAGCAGACCTGGGAACGTCTGTTCTTATTAAGGGAGGGTGGTCCACAAGGACAACCTTAAGTAGGCACTCTCCTTGCAGTTAGGTAGTAGGTTACTTTAAGAAAGCACTCAAGCAACTTGTCCGAATTCGCGGTTATGATAGACGAGACAGGAAAATTATCCGAGTCTTTTCCCCAATCGCATATGCGTAAGTTATTGGAGGTCGATACGGACCACCTTAGAACTTTGTTGTCCGTCCTTAAGGTTCATCATAGGATTGCCAGGAGTCTAGATTTCCTAGGTACAGCTTTAAAAATAGTGGCTGGTACTCCCGATGCCACGGACCTTCTAAAGATAAAGATCACTAAGGCTAAACTAATTGAGTCTAATTCCCGGCAGATAACAATAAATTCCGAAACCCAGAAACAGATTAACAAGTTAACTGACGCCATCAATAAGGTGATCAGTGCGACTTGGTTGACACTCCACACTTGTACGAAGCGTTATTGGCAAGAAATAGGATGCTTTCTACTGAAATTCAAAATTTAATTCTCACTATTACTTTGGCCAAATCAAACATTGTAAATCCCACGATCCTTGACCATGCCGACTTGAAGTCCCTTGTAGAACAGGTCAACCGTATCATCAGCTTAATAGAAGCATCCAAGATTAGAGTCCTCCAGTCCGAGAACAGTATTCATATTTTAATTGCCCATCCCAGAGTCAAGTTCAGTTGCAAGAAAGTCGCCGTTTACCCTGTATCCCACCAACACATCATCTTACGCCTCGACGAGTAAACGTTGGCGGAATGCGAACATGACACCTTTGCGCTCACAGGATGCACAGATACCACACACTTCACGTTCTGCGAGCGGTCTCGGCGCGGATCTTGTGCGCGCTCACTCCACGCAGGGAGTGCAGCCCAATGCCACACTCAACTTGCAGGAAGTAACTCCCGTAAATGACGGCGTTGTGATTATCCACGAAGCTTCAGCTCGCGCTAGCACCGACGGCAGCCCAGGAATACTGGTCGAGGGAACCCACCCGGTGACCTTCGAGAGAACGGCGACCATCAATGGCTCCGAGGCTATAACGAGGACGTGTTTAATTGGAACAGTTTAAGCATTCCATAACCAATGCTACTGTGAAACATAGTTGCCCTAACCCACGACCGGTAACTGGCGCAGTCGGACTCGTCATTGGACTAGAAGAAGAGCCGAGGACGAAGACCCCACGCAATGCAGATTGGAATAATATTATTAGCAAAGTAAGCATTGGAAGTGATAAATGGCAAAGTGAAAGTATAAAAGATATCGAAAATACAGATGTATACAAGTTAAGTGCATAGCATAAGAACCAACTAGGTTCCCGAGTGAAACAGGCGCCTATGCCCACTCGCAACGATCAACAAAGGGCCACCTAGGCTCACGGATGAAACAGGCGCCTAAGCCCATCCGCAACGAAATGTTCAATCAGCAAGTGTATTCGTTAGCCGTGTTCTATTTGTTCACACGCTATCCTCTATATGGCAGTGTGAGGTGCCGAATTCATATCGGTCGAATAGTTCGCTTACATTACAGTAGCTGATGTGAACATACATACAAAAAAATACATATATACAAACACACATATAATACATACATACACATACATATAAGCATGTATATCAATTCGGCAGTTCTGCGCGACGACTCCGGCGCCTACCTAGCGTCGACGACGTCGCCTGGCTGGCGTTACGAGTCGCCACCGCCGACTCACGACTAACAGCTAAATACAGCTAAGCCGAGAAACGGTAAATGTCGTCCGATCACGGGTATTACCCAACTACTACCACAGGGTTTGCAACGGAAAAAATTAAAAAAAATATATAATAAAAATTTTCGTCGCGACATCTATGGCGCCTAAGCCAGCGTCGTCGACGTCGCTGCCACAGACCACAGCTATGGTAAGGCAATATTAAAATTCTTTAGATCATTCAAGAGTTGTCCTCCAGTGAAGCAAGATCGTTGTGAAAATATCAATTTTGTATGCAAAAACGCAAATCAAATATAAAAATATATAGTAACATTAATTGTGGCACAAACATCTATACACAAAAGACGTGAAAGTGACATTTGTAAATGCAATTAAGTGTTTACGCTAACAGTGAAACAAAGTGCACAAAGAAACTAAATCGTAAAATCGATACAAAATTCTTCGCCATTTATCACAACCAAACAACAAACCATATTACAATAAGTTAAAATCAAAATATACCATATTCGTGAAAAGATATACATTTACTTGTCACACACAAAAATATATATATATTATAAAAATAAGCACACGCATAAATCTATATATATATATATATAATCCCATATATATAAATCCCTAAATATACTCATATATATATATCCACATGTATATACATACACACATATATAAACACATATATAAACACATATATTCATACATATACATACATATATATATATATATATATATAAATAAATATATATTCACACGTACACATAGTTTAAAAATAAAAAAAAAAAAAAAAAAAACACATATACAGACACACATATATATCCACACACATACACATATATAATATTTCACTACATCCGCATTACGATATCTACATGTCAGCTAAACAAGGAAGAACCATACCTTTAACGAGAAACCTAGTTAGGGCAGCAGAAAGAGGAAGAGCAATTAGAAACTTGCAACTTACAGAACAAGGGAAAGAAGAAATCAATTTATCCCTAATAAACCAAACCACTATGACACAAAGAACCAATAGAGACGTGATGGACGAACTACAAATACCCGACGCAATAAAACTATTACCCACTTATGACGGAGACAAAGAATTACTAAACAAATTCATTACAAGTGTAGAACGAGTATTGAAGCTGATCACGAATATAGACAAGACAGCATATGGGGAGTAATTAGAGACAAAGTTATTGGACATGCAGACAAAATATTAATTGGAGAGAGAGTGCCGTTAAACTGGGATGACTTTAAACAAGCCTTAACGGATAATTTTGGGGAATCGAGAAGCGAGGAAAATTTAATGGAATCTCCGCGAGATTCCTTATAAAAAACTAGCTATTAAGAATCTATATCAGGAGATTGCAGGAATAAGAGTCGCAATGTTAGAAGTTTTAGAGAGAGATGAAACTAATATTGAAATAAGAAAAATAAAAGAAAGTTCGTATGAAAAAACTTACATACAAAAATTCATCGCAGGCTTAAAGAATCCTTTGAGATGGACAGTAAAGGCACAAAACCCTAAGACTCTCAGACAGGCTAACGAAATAGCAAAGGAGTTTAGAGATGACTACATAAGAGACAGAAATAGAGATGAGTACCACAACCCTGGAGGACGGGGACGTGGACGAGGACAATATAATAATAGTAATAGATATAATGCAGAACAACAACAATACAATAACACAACTAATAACGATGAACAACGAAACAATAATTACAAGAGAGGACGGGACAGGTCAAATGACGATAGTAATAGTAACAGAGGACAACACCAAAAGAGAGGAAGGTCTTCAGGTTCTTCGGACAGAGGACGGAATTATCAAGGATCAACTAGATCTGGAAATGGTACTAATTCTGACTGGAGCCAACAATCTGGCAGTAGTGGACACAACAATATGTTTCACACAGAAGCTAGCAACACTAATCAAACTGAAAATTTTTCAGTAAATGCCTCGGAACCACAGACTATACCGAACAATCAAGATTCGGAAAGGAACTCCTTTATGTACAGATAAATTCACCATTTGGTAGACAGGTGAGATTCTTGATTGATACGGGATCCACTATATCTATAATTAGCCCCGAATTCGTTCAGAAAGGTACTCAACAATCACTTAGAAACCCAGTACAAATTCGAACAGTACTGAATACACACGATATTCATAATAAAATTACGTATAAGATTTTTAATGAATTTAAACAAGAGGGAGACTTTACATTTCTTATATTTAAATTTCATCCATTTTTTGACGGAATATTAGGAATGGATTTCCTAACGAAAGTAGGAGCTAAAATCGATATTGAGGAAGAAAAGTTAGAAACGATAAACGCAACGATTAAGTTATTTAAAAAGGAGAAGAAATCACAAACGTCGACGTTAATACAGGGCCAAACAAAAACCTTGATAGAAATACCAGTAATAAATAAAGAAGGAGATATATACATAAACGAAATATATATACAAGACGGATTGTCCATTACGGAAGGAATTTATAGAGCAGAAAACTACAAGGCAAAAGTCGAAATAATTAACGCATCCGAACAAGATTTGACAATCACAATTAATAAACCAATAGTTGCACAGCGGTATGACAGTGAAAACTTCTGTGAGTTTTTATTTATAAATGAGATAACTGAAAAGGAAGTAAATACAGAAAAAGCAACCAAGTTAAAATTAAGAATAGAACACCTAAATAAAGAAGAAAAATTCGCGGTGATAAAACTATGCAAACAATATAGGAATTTATTTTACCAAAAAGGGGACAAATTAACAGTAACAAAGGGCGCCAACCATACAATAAAACTAACGGACGAAAACCCAATTTATGTAAGACCCTTTAGATATTCGCTGAAAGAAAATCAAGAAATCAAAAGACAGATTACAGACCTATTAGACCAGGATATTATACAAAATAGTTATTCACCATGGAGTGCACCTGTATGGCTAGTGCATAAAAAGGAAGACGCTTCCGGAGAAAGAAAATGTAGATTAGTTGTAGACTTCAGAAAAATCAATGAGAAAACTATTAAGGATAAGTATCCCTTACCACTTATCAGTGAGGTATTAGATTCTTTAGGCAAAGCTAAATACTTTTCTTCATTAGACTTAAAGAGCGGGTATCACCAGATAAAAATGAACCCGGGAGATATTCCAAAAACAGCGTTCACAGCGGTAGGGGGGCACTATGAGTTTATAAGAATGCCTTTCGGACTAACCAATGCCCCAGCCACCTTCCAAAGATTCATGAACAAGTTATTAGGCGAAATCATAGGAAAAAGTTGCTTAGTATATATGGACGATATCATCGTTTATTCAGCATCGTTGCAGCAACATATGCAGGATTTAAAAGTTGTGTTCAATAAATTAAAATCAGCTAATCTTAAAATGCAACAAGATAAATCAGAGTTTTTAAAGAAAGAGTTAGAATTCTTGGGACACATAGTGACACCCGAGGGTACAAAACCTAATCCAAAAAAAATAGAGGCAATACAAAATTTTGTCTTACCGACAACTAGGAGACAAATAAAATCATTTATAGGGCTGTTGAGTTATTATAGGAAATTTATAAAAGACTTAGCAAAAATAATAAAACCTTTGACAGTACAACTAAAAAAAAAAAAAAGCCGTGGAGATAACCCAACAATTTAGAGAAGCTTTTCAGTACGCAAAAACATTACTATGCAACGACCCGATTTTACAATATCCAGATTATGACAAACCGTTCTTACTAACGACTTACGCTAGTAACTACGCACTAGGAGCAGTGTTGTCACAAGGAAAAGTAGGAAATGACAAACCAGTAGCATATGCAAGTCGGACGCTAAATAGGGCTGAAGTTAATTATGCCGCTTCAGAAAAAGAAATGCTAGCCATAGTCTGGGCGGTTAAACAATTTCGACAATACTTATACGGGACAAAGTTTACGATTTATACAGATCACCAGCCCTTAATTTATTTAAATAATATAAAAAATAACGCTAAACTAATAAGGTGGAGACTACAGTTAACGGAGTACGAATACGATATCGTTTATAAGAAAGGCAAATTTAATACTAACGCAGATGCATTAAGTAGAATGCAAGTCGAAACATTTGTAAATGAAAGTGAGTCAGTAGAAGCAGTCAACGGGGATGACCCTGGGGATTCAGGAGAAATCGCGAAAATAACGGAAAAACCAATAAACGATTTTAAGATGCAATTAATTTTGAAAATAGGAGAAATTGTAGACAAGATAACTGAAACACCTTTTAAAAACAAAATAAGGATAACATTCGTACAGCCACAATATACGGACGAAAATATATTAAAAATACTTAAGGACACCTTAAAATCAGGAAGGCTTTGTGCGATTATGACAAGCAACGATATATTCAACAGAATATTTATGATATATAAGGATTACTTTGAAAAAAAGGGTTGTAAAATTATTCGTGCGACACTGTTCCTCAAAGAGGTGTTAAACCCTGAAGAACAAAATTCCATATTAATAAAAGATCACGAAAATAGTAATCACAGGGGAATAGATGAGACCATATTGCATGTAAGAAGATTGTATTATTTCCCAAGAGTAAAAGAAGTTGTAACAAAAATAATTAATAATTGTGACATTTGTCAGACTATGAAATACGACAGAAACCCTCAGAAACTTAAATTTCAAGTACCTCAAATACCAGCATTACCGCTACAGATAGTTCACATAGATTTGTATTTTATTAACAGCGCAATTATGTTAACAATCATAGACAAGTTTTTCTAAGTTTGCAGCAGCAGCATACACAATCCAGAATAGAAATACCATTACTATTATTACGGAATTGAAAAAATTCGTTTTAAATTATGGGTTACCTCAACTAATTATTTGTGATCAGGGGGCAGAATTTAACTCTAAACTATTCAAAGATTTTTGTAAACAATATAACATGCAACTTCATTTTACTTCATTCCAGCAGTCTAGTAGTAATTCCACAGTAGAAAGACTACATTCCACTCTGACGGAAACGTACAGAATAATTTATAAAGTAAAAAAAGACCATAAAATAAACTGTGACCACGAAGAAATACTAACCGAAACCTTAATAACCTACAGCAATGCCATACATTCGGCAACAAAATTGACACCATTCGAATTATTTACAGGAAAGACCCATGTACTCAATAGAACAGTAGAGTATTCAGATGAACACGATTATTTACAGAAACTTAACGAATTTAAGACAAAATTATACACCCAAGTTCAAACAGAAATGACAGCAAAGGCCATAGAGAGAAATCAGAAACAGAATGAAACAAGGACAGACCCACTACCACTAACAGCAGAAGATATAGTATTTAGAAAAGAAAATAGAAGAAATAAGATAACGATAAGATAAAGATTTTCTAAGCATATAGTTAGAACAGACCACGGAATAACTTTTGAAACGAAAAAAGGACAAAAAGTTCATAAAGAAAAAATAAAAAGAAAATTTAAAGATAGACAAACAGTTTAGAACAAAAATAAAATAAATAAAATAAAGATATAAAATACAAACAAAATAATAATAAATACAAAAAAAAAAAAAAAAAAACACATCACCCTGTTGCAAGAAGCAAATAGAACACACAACACGATAAGCATTATTAATGTAAATAATAATAATATTTATTACAAAAAACACACACGAACATATATACATATAAGCCCTACAATATTAATGTTAATTATAAGTACACTAGCTACACCGCAAGTCGTTCCGTCAAGCATTCCATCTCGCTGGCCGTCACGACATTCTAGGGGGGGAGGAGTTACCACTTTCAGTGTTCCCCTGCAGACTTCCCGTACTACGCCTATGCCATCAACCGGGACTCTGAGCAGCACCAACACACACAACTTACAGAAGTATGCGAGACAGGGACAGAGCGATCTACTTGCGGAACTATGTAGCAAAACACACACATATATATATAAGAGCTGCCTGTGAGCAGCACAATTATCACTATTAAAGAACATTCGCTTTGTTCACTTCAACCAACGAGGACGTGTTTAATTGGAACAGTTTAAGCATTCCATAACCAATGCTACTGTGAAACATAGTTGCCCTAACCCACGACCGGTAACTCGCGCTTTTCATTATTTAACATCGTCGGGCACGACACCGTGCTCAGCATCCTTCTGTTACACCGGATGAATAACGAGAACCTGCTCTCCATCCAAAGCTTTAAGGATGACGTGGAGTCTGAAGGTTCGCCTAAACTCTGGTTCGTAGCTGGTGTGGTTCTAAACATTGGCTTAATTGGCTCCTTCGCACTTTATCTGGCATTAAGGAGCAGACGAGCCTCCATGGAGATACAGCGTACCATCGACACATTCAACATGACCGAGGACGGTCACAAACTTGAGGGGGGGGGGGGGGGGGGGGGAGGAGTTAACAACTATTATTGAAGGTCCATTGAAGGTCAGAACTGTGCAGGTTCCGGGTCGCAGGGAAAAAGTTACACAAGCTGACTTTGAGGAGTTAATGGCCACATTCCATTTGGCAGTCCATTTTTCGATTGCGTGCAGCCATTCCTGGACTGCGTTGGAGGCAGTTAGCAGTGAAAGATGAGACGCCAGCATGGCAGTGTCATCGGCGTAAGTGGCCAGGAGCTGCTGAGCCGGGGGGACTTCGGCGTTGTTTGCGGGAGATGGCATGTCAGCAGTGTACAGGGTGTATAGGAAGGGCCCAAGAACACTTCCCTGTGGAACTCCTGCATGAATCTCCTCCAGGCTGGATCGAGCATCACGCACTGCAACGTCGAACGTCCGATTAGAGATGAACGATCTCAGGATGGCATAGTAGGGAGCAGGAAGGAGAGCTTTCATCTTGTATAGAAGGCCCTCATGCCACACCTTGTCAAACGCTTGCTTCACGTCTAGAAAGACGCCGACCGTCTTTCTAGAGTCTTTCTGTAGAGTTTGTGCTCGAAGCCATGCGTCACCTGGTTTACCAGTCGATGTATTTGTTCAGGGCAGCCGTGGGACTTCCTGAAACCAAATTGGTGTGGAGGTATGTGGTTCACTACTTGCGGCAGTTCCATCAGGCGGGCTAAGAGTATTCTCTCAAAAATCTTAGAGAAAGTTGATAGCAGGCTGATTGGGCGATATGCATCGATCTGCGTTGGCGGCTTTCCGGCTTTAGGTATCATGATGATACGTGCACGCTTCCATTGCCTTGGAAAGTGCCCTAGCCTTAGCATAGCATTAAAAATTTTTACTAAGGCTAGGACTCCTTTGCGTGGCAGAGACTTCGCAGCACGGTTGTCGACGCTATCGTAACCAGGGGTTTTCTTGATGTGTAGCGCCTTCAGCTGCATCATGACTTCCTGCGGTGTGGTATGCCTAATGGGGCGAGCCGGTACAGTCGGAGCGTCCAGAAAATTATTGATTTCTACGCGGTTTGAGTCGTCTGTTAGATTGAAGGGCATGAAGGTGGAGGTCAGGTGCAAACAAATGCCCTCGCTTTTTCATCGTCCGTCTTGAGCCAGATGCCACTTTGACTCAGGATGGGAGATTGAAACATCGGCTGCCTCTTGATATTTCTTGTGAGCCTCCATAACGAGAAGTTGCTGTTGTTATCTGGGCCAATACCCTCAAGCAGGGTATCCAGATTATCTCGTCGGGTCCTGGCTAGCAAACGATGCAGTCTGTTTGTGGTACTAGAGTATAGCTGCTTGATGCTCGGATCTCCTGTGGCGATATACCGTCTCCTGAGGCGCCTTTTGTGGGAGAGCAGCTCCCTAGCCTCCAAGCTCAAGATGGGAGCCCTCCTTGCGGTCGTGTGACGAGCTTCATGTGGGGGAGGTGTGGCCCTCCGTGCTGCTTCCGCGATTGTAGCTACGAGGTAATCTACATAAGCTTCCAGACTACTGCATGTGTCAATGGGGATGTTGAGATCAACTGTGGCCTCGATGTGCTCCTTGAAGGCCACAGTATTTGCAGTAGGTGACAGCATTTTAGTGACACCTTTGAATAGCTGGGCGTCTTCATCCAGCACAAACAGCAGGGGGGGATGGTCAGACGACAGTTCTGTCAGGGCTTGCACGTTGATTTCTTGCTGACTGAATCCTTTGGAGATCCCGAAATCGATGGCACTTGGAGTGACACTTGTTCGAAAGGGATAGCAAGTAGCTTCTCCAGTCGCAACGACAGAACAGAACAGCACCCTGCCTCTAGTGCACATCCTGTAGTTTCCCCACCATCTGTGCTTTGCGTTCCAATCACCTGCCGCTAGGAACTTTGTGCCAAATTGAGTTTCTCCCAAGTTATCCTGTGCCTGCAGACAACCGGTATGCCCTTTACTTGGTTGTTGTTCTCAGCTTTTTTGAGGTCAATGAACCTCATATTAAGAGGAAGAGAGGTAGCCTTCTTGCGCGGAGTATAAATCCGTACAACGTTATGTCCTTCGTTCTGGAGGGCTGCGATGATATCCTCCGATGAGACTCCGTGGTGAATATTGCGCATGACGATCTTGTAGGGTCGGTCCTCCGGTAGCTGATGGTGATGGAAAAGGGATCCTTTGTCGAGAAAGTGCCGGGCCACCAGCCTGTAGCTTTCTGGGGAGTTTCACTGAACAGCACAATCTCCCGAATTCAGGGCCTTGATTGTATAGGAGTCTCCCACAAGAGCGTCCAGCTCGCCGCGAAATGATGTGAAGTTCACCACATTGGGAAACATCATTCTAGGTACCTTAGAGTGTCGGCTTGATTTCGGGGCTGGTATAGTTTGGTGAGCACCTTTCAGCTGTTGTTTTTGTCCTGCTTTCCTAGCGGCACGGTTGAGGGCGGTATTCGAGGAGCATGGCTCGTCGTTGTCACTCGAAGATACCTCGCCCAGGGCCATATCTTCCTCGTCGCTTAAGGCTTGGAAGCGATTGGCAGAGATTTTTGCCGGCTTATCAGATGCCATCTTTTTAACCATTTTAGTGGAGAGGACCGCGCCTGCTCTCTTTATAATTCCTCTATTCCTAGATTTAAAGGAGACAATCTAAAAGCCGGTGGCAGATTGTGGCTTCGCAATTGAGCTCACAGATGCACTGTTGTGAGTTGTACTGGCAGCAGTAGAGCATACGTTGCCGCTCAAGGAGGAGGTGAAGATGTACGCAGACGAGATAGTCGAGCTGGTGGAGGTCAGTGTGAAGGTCGAGCTGCAGTCGGTGTTAGAAATACTGGTAGTAGCGAAGGCTGGATCTTCACTTAGCCAGCTCTTTGTCAATTGCTCCCGTATCTCTTTAGGGCCAGCGCCAGCAATTAGCTTCATCGACTCATAATCGATAGATTTTTGCTGTGGATGGTTATCCATATTCAAAAAGTGCTTAGTGACGACTCTAACCAGCTAATAGCTTAAAGTTCTAGCAGCAGAGTGTCTAAGACACAAGCGACCGCGTGGCCGCTGGGCTGCGGAGACCCACTTCGTGCAAACAAATTCACAGTCTTTATTATAAGTTAAAGTCGTTAAGTTCCACTACAATATCACTGATAGCGACTTAAGGGTCACAATTAACAATTTGTGCCACTATCTTGGATTGGATTTTAGTTTATAAATTCACGAACAAAAACTATAAACAACCGCTCAGTGTGACCAGATCCGACTTACAGAAAGGTATGAATAAGATTTCAGAGTTACGAATCAATTTTACCGAGGTATCTGATAACTGGTTGGTTTCAGAACAACAGCGAGATACTGAGATACAAGATATAATTGTAAAGTTAAAGAATAATGAGTTACCAGGAAATCTGGATAAAACATATGAATTGCGAAAGGGAATACTACATAGAAAAATTCAGCGAAATAGTAAGAAGAAGTCATATATCACGTCCATGAATCTATTATGCATCTTGGATGAGAAAAGACGCTGGACAAAGTCTAATGTTATTACTGGTTCGAAAATATGTCTAAATGTGTGCGTAGATTCGTAGAAAATTGAATTACATGTAAAGTTTCTAAGCCACTAGCGGGAAAAGTGCAGGCTGAGCTGCATCCTATTCCTAAAATAGAAATACCGTGGCATACGATACATATTAACATCACAGGCAAATTGAGTGGCAAAAATGATATGAAGGAATATGTCATCGTCCCTATAGATGCCTTCACAAAGTTTGTTTATTTTCATCACACACTGAATATAGATTCTGATAGCTGCATTAAGGCTGTGAAATCAGCCGTGTCCTTGTTTGGTTTATACACTCGAATTATAGCAGATCAAGAACGTAGTTTCGCAAGTAAAAGCTTTCGCGATTTTTGCTCCTCCCAAAAAATTAATATACATTTAATTGCTACGGGTGCAAGTAGAGTAAACGGTCAGGTAGAACGTGTCATGAGTACCCTGAAAGGTATGCTAACGGCTGTCGAGTCTAGTCAGAGATCATGTCAGGATGCGTTGGCTGAAGTGCAGCTAGCAATGAATTGCACGATTAGTCGTGTGATTAAGTTTAGCCCTTTGGAATTATTGATTGGTAAAGTAGCTCAACCTTTTGGCTTGTTGCCGCTAAACGAAGATAACGATGATGAGGTAGACAAAGAAAATTTGAGAAAGGAGGCTAAAAAGAACATTAAAACATCAAGCAAAATACGATAAAGATGAGTTGTGTAAAGACAGGGACAGCACAATAGGAGTTGTGTCTGTTGCCCAATAAAAAAACTGAAGACCGCACCATAGCAGAAATAAATATGTTACGATAATTTAAATAATTTAGTCATGTTATGATAAGGATAAAGTTGAAACTAATTTGAATCAGAAATAGATTGAATGGAAATAATTCTTTGAAATATCCAGAGAGTCTTTGAATCCTGAAGTATTATCACTTATGTGGTAGATTTAAGACAACACACGAGGACATTTAATTGCTACGGGTGCAAGTAGAGTAAACGGTCAGGTAGAACGTGTCATGAGTACCCTGAAAGGTATGCTAACGGCTGTCGAGTCTAGTCAGAGATCATGGCAGGATGCGTTGGCTGAAGTGCAGCTAGCAATGAATTGCACGATTAGTCGTGTGATTAAGTTTAGCCGTTTGGAATTATTGATTGGTAAAGTAGCTCGACCTTTTGGCTTGTTGCCGCTAAACGAAGATAACGATGATGAGGTAGACAAAGAAAATTTGAGAAAGGAGGCTAAAAAGAACATTAAAACTCAAGCAAAATACGATAAAGATGAGTTGTGTAAAGACAGGGACAGCACAATAGGAGTTGTGTCTGTTGCCCAATAGAGAAACTGAAGACCGCACCATAGCAGAAATAAATATGTTACGAAAATTTAAATAATTTAGTTTTGTTATGATAAGGATAAAGTTGAAACTAATTTGAATCAGAAATAGATTGAATGGAAATAATTCTTTGAAATATCCAGAGAGTCTTTGAATCCTGAAGTATTATCACTTATGTGGTAGATTTAAGACAACACACGAGGACGTGTATTATGTCAGGAAGGCCGTGTCGCATTACGAATGTATTTTGACCACTGTACGTGTCTGTCACATTATTAACATAGTTTGACCACTGCGCTTGCGATTGTGAGGTCATTCTTAGAATTTGACTACAACGTAGAATATGACTGACGCCAAAGTACCGTAACGAGTGAGGCGACGGCGTTGTCGCGCTGTCGCCAAGTGTAGACCCACTTCGTGCAAACAAATTCACAGTCTTTATTATAAGTTAAAGTCGTTAAGTTCCACTACAATATCACTGATAGCGACTTAAGGGTCACAATTAACAATTTGTGCCACTATCTTGGATTTGATTTTAGTTTATAAATTCACGAACAAAAACTATAAACAACCGCTCAGTGTGACCAGATCCGACTTACAGAAAGGTATGAATAAGATTTCAGAGTTACGAATCAATTTTACCGAGGTATCTGATAACTGGTTGGTTTCAGAACAACAGCGAGATACTGAGATACAAGATATAATTGTAAAGTTAAGAATAATGAGTTACCAGGAAATCTGGATAAAACATATGAATTGCGAAAGGGAATACTACATAGAAAAATTCAGCGAAATAGTAAGAAGAAGTCATATATCACGTCCATGAATCTATTATGCATCTTGGATGAGAAAAGACGCTGGACAAAGTCTAATGTTATTACTGGTTCGAAAATATGTCTAAATGTGTGCGTAGATTCGTAGAAAATTGAATTACATGTAAAGTTTCTAAGCCACTAGCGGGAAAAGTGCAGGCTGAGCTGCATCCTATTCCTAAAATAGAAATACCGTGGCATACGATACATATTAACATCGCAGGCAAATTGAGTGGCAAAAATGATATGAAGGAATATGTCATCGTCCCTATAGATGCCTTCACAAAGTTTGTTTATTTTCATCACACACTGAATATAGATTCTGATAGCTGCATTAAGGCTGTGAAATCAGCCGTGTCCTTGTTTGGTTTACACACTCGAATTATAGCAGATCAAGAACGTAGTTTCGCAAGTAAAAGCTTTCGCGATTTTTGCTCCTCCCAAAAAATTAATATACATTTAATTGCTACGGGTGCAAGTAGAGTAAACGGTCAGGTAGAACGTGTCATGAGTACCCTGAAAGGTATGCTAACGGCTGTCGAGTCTAGTCAGAGATCATGTCAGGATGCGTTGGCTGAAGTGCAGCTAGCAATGAATTGCACGATTAGTCGTGTGATTAAGTTTAGCCCTTTGGAATTATTGATTGGTAAAGTAGCTCAACCTTTTGGCTTGTTGCCGCTAAACGAAGATAACGATGATGAGGTAGACAAAGAAAATTTGAGAAAGGAGGCTAAAAAGAACATTAAAACATCAAGCAAAATACGATAAAGATGAGTTGTGTAAAGACAGGGACAGCACAATAGGAGTTGTGTCTGTTGCCCAATAAAAAAACTGAAGACCGCACCATAGCAGAAATAAATATGTTACGATAATTTAAATAATTTAGTCATGTTATGATAAGGATAAAGTTGAAACTAATTTGAATCAGAAATAGATTGAATGGAAATAATTCTTTGAAATATCCAGAGAGTCTTTGAATCCTGAAGTATTATCACTTATGTGGTAGATTTAAGACAACACACGAGGACATTTAATTGCTACGGGTGCAAGTAGAGTAAACGGTCAGGTAGAACGTGTCATGAGTACCCTGAAAGGTATGCTAACGGCTGTCGAGTCTAGTCAGAGATCATGGCAGGATGCGTTGGCTGAAGTGCAGCTAGCAATGAATTGCACGATTAGTCGTGTGATTAAGTTTAGCCCTTTGGAATTATTGATTGGTAAAGTAGCTCGACCTTTTGGCTTGTTGCCGCTAAACGAAGATAACGATGATGAGGTAGACAAAGAAAATTTGAGAAAGGAGGCTAAAAAGAACATTAAAACTCAAGCAAAATACGATAAAGATGAGTTGTGTAAAGACAGGGACAGCACAATAGGAGTTGTGTCTGTTGCCCAATAGAGAAACTGAAGACCGCACCATAGCAGAAATAAATATGTTACGAAAATTTAAATAATTTAGTTTTGTTATGATAAGGATAAAGTTGAAACTAATTTGAATCAGAAATAGATTGAATGGAAATAATTCTTTGAAATATCCAGAGAGTCTTTGAATCCTGAAGTATTATCACTTATGTGGTAGATTTAAGACAACACACGAGGACGTGTATTATGTCAGGAAGGCCGTGTCGCATTACGAATGTATTTTGACCACTGTACGTGTCTGTCACATTATTAACATAGTTTGACCACTGCGCTTGCGATTGTGAGGTCATTCTTAGAATTTGACTACAACGTAGAATATGACTTACGCCAAAGTACCGTAACGAGTGAGGCGACGGCGTTGTCGCGCTGTCGCCAAGTGTAGACCCACTTCGTGCAAACAAATTCACAGTCTTTATTATAAGTTAAAGTCGTTAAGTTCCACTACAATATCACTGATAGCGACTTAAGGGTCACAATTAACAATTTGTGCCACTATCTTGGATTTGATTTTAGTTTATAAATTCACGAACAAAAACTATAAACAACCGCTCAGTGTGACCAGATCCGACTTACAGAAAGGTATGAATAAGATTTCAGAGTTACGAATCAATTTTACCGAGGTATCTGATAACTGGTTGGTTTCAGAACAACAGCGAGATACTGAGATACAAGATATAATTGTAAAGTTAAAGAATAATGAGTTACCAGGAAATCTGGATAAAACATATGAATTGCGAAAGGGAATACTACATAGAAAAATTCAGCGAAATAGTAAGAAGAAGTCATATATCACGTCCATGAATCTATTATGCATCTTGGATGAGAAAAGACGCTGGACAAAGTCTAATGTTATTACTGGTTCGAAAATATGTCTAAATGTGTGCGTAGATTCGTAGAAAATTGCATTACATGTAAAGTTTCTAAGCCACTAGCGGGAAAAGTGCAGGCTGAGCTGCATCCTATTCCTAAAATAGAAATACCGTGGCATACGATACATATTAACATCACAGGCAAATTGAGTGGCAAAAATGATATGAAGGAATATGTCATCGTCCCTATAGATGCCTTCACAAAGTTTGTTTATTTTCATCACACACTGAATATAGATTCTGATAGCTGCATTAAGGCTGTGAAATCAGCCGTGTCCTTGTTTGGTTTACACACTCGAATTATAGCAGATCAAGAACGTAGTTTCGCAAGTAAAAG
>NW_022881386.1:0-26252 GCF_004382145.1 Drosophila mauritiana
CTTACTATACCCTCTCACTATAATGGCTTTTCTCTATAATACTAAGAGATGTGGGATTTTCAGCATTTTTTCCCTATACATATAATTAATCATTTTCATATGTATATTATTTAATTTACTCATATTATTGCCAAAATCATATGAATACATAAGTTTTGAACAATATGAGAGGTCGGCAACCACTGCCTACCTATAGTAGTTTTTTGAACCCTCTGTCGTAATTCCGGTCGTTTACACTACTATACCCTCTCACTATAATGGCTTTTCTCTATAATACTAAGAGAATGTGGGATATTTTCAGCATTTTTTCCCTTATACATATAATAATTAATAATTTCATATGTATATTATTTAATTTACTCATATAATTGCCAAAATCATATGAATAACATAAGTTTGAACAATATGAGAGGGTCGGCAACCACTGCCTACCTATAGTAGTTTTTGAACCCTCTGTCGTAATTCCGGTCGTTTACACTACTATACCCTCCACTATAATGGCTTTCTCTAAATACTAAGAGAATGTGGGAATATTTCAGCATTTTTTCCCCTATACATATAATAATTAATAATTTTCATATGTATATTATTTAATTTACTCATATAATTGCCAAAATCATATGATACATAAGTTTTGAACAATATGAGAGGTCGGCAACCACTGCCTACCTATAGTAGTTTTTGAACCCTCTGTCGTAATTCCGGTCGTTTACACTACTATACCCTCTCACTATAATGGCTTTTCTCTATAATACTAAGAGAATGTGGGAATATTTCAGCATTTTTTTCCCCTATACATATAATAATTAATAATTTTCATATGTATATTATTTAATTTACTCATATAATGCCAAAATCATATAAATACATAAGTTTTGAACAATATCAGAGGTCAGCAACGGTCTTTCCTCTATAATACTAAGATAATATGGGAATATTTCATCATTTTTTCCCTTATACATTTATACATATAATATTTAATCATTTTATATGTATATTATTTAATTTACTCATATAATTGCCAAAATCAAATAAATACATAAGTTTTGAACAATATCAGAGGTCGGCAACGGTCTTTCCTCTATAATACTAAGATAATATGGGAATATTTCAGCATTTTTTCCCCTTATACATATAATAATTAATCATTTTCATATGTATATTATTTAATTTACTCGTATAATTGCCAAAATCCTATGAAGACATAAGAGAATACAATATGAGAGGTCGGCGCAACCATAATATAGTAGTTGATGACGAGGTGTTTGGCAACTTGATACAATTCTTTAAAAAGTCTTTATATTAATTATATGATAGGGACAATATCATATGCGTCACTAAATTGATGACGAGGTGTTTGGCAACGTGACACAAATCATTAAAGTCTTTATATTAATTATATGATAGAGACAATATCATATGCGTCACTAAATTGATGACGAGGTATTTGGCAACTTGATACAATTCTTTAAAGTTTTTATATCAAAAATTATATGATAGGGACAATATCATATGCGTCACTAAATTGATGACGAGGTGTTTGGCAACTTGACACAATTCATTAAAGTCTTTATATTAATTATATGATAGGACAATATCATATGCGTCACTAAATTGATGACGAGGTATTTGGCAACTTGATACAATTCTTTAAAGTTTTTATATCAAAAATTATATGATAGGGACAATATCATATGCGTCACTAAATTGATGACGAGGTGTTTGGCAACTTGACACAATTCATTAAAGTCTTTATATTAATTATATGATAGAGACAATATCATATGCGTCACTAAATTGATGACGAGGTATTTGGCAACTTGATACAATTCTTTAAAGTTTTTATATCAAAAATTATATGATAGGGACAATATCATATGCGTCACTAAATTGATGACGAGGTGTTTGGCAACTTGACACAATTCATTAAAGTCTTTATATTAATTATATGATAGGGACAATATCATATGCGTCACTAAATTGATGACGAGGTATTTGGCAACGTGATAGAATTCTTTAAAGTCTTTATATCAAAAATTATACGATAGGGACAATATCATATGCGTCACTAAATTGATGACGAGGTATTTGGCAACTTGATATAATTCTTTAAAGTCTTTATATCAAAAATTATATGATAGGGACAATATCATATGCGTCACTAAATTGATGACGAGGTGTTTGTTTGGCTACAGGAAAAATCATTTATTTATCGAATCATCAAGCAAAGGATAAGCTTCAGTGGATCGCAGTATGGCAGCTGCTCAACCACTTACAACACCTTGCCTGTTACAAAAGTCGTTTACAATTGATTCTAGGCTTTGTCATTGTATTAAATAATGCTTTTATATGTAACTAGCGCGGCATCAGGTGATCGAAGATCCTCCTAATTTACTATGTTACAAATTACATTGGCATCACATCCATTGTCGTTTATAAAATAAATTATAAACTTTAAATGGTTTAGAAGCCATACAATGCAAATTGCCCCTTATTTATCATTGCAGTCCAGCACGGATACGACCTTAGAGGCGTTCAGGCATAATCCAACGGACGTAGCGTCATACCACTGTTCGCTCGAACAAGTATTGTGCCATTGGTCCGTACCTGCGGTTCCTCTCGTACTACGCAGGAATGCTGTCGCAACAACGTTTTGTCATTAGTAGGGTAAAACTAACCTGTCTCACGACGGTCTAAACCCAGCTCACGTTCCCTTGCATGGGTGAACAATCCAACGCTTGGTGAATTTTGCTTCACAATGATAGGAAGAGCCGACATCGAAGGATCAAAAAGCGACGTCGCTATGAACGCTTGGCCGCCACAAGCCAGTTATCCCTATGGTAACTTTTCTGACACCTCTTGTTAAAAACTCTTTAAACCAAAAGGATCGATAGGCCGAGCTTTTGCTGTCCCTGTGTGTACTGAACACCGAGATCAAGTCAGCATTTGCCCTTTTGCTCTATGTGTGGTTTCTGTCCGCACTGAGCTGGCCTTGGGACACCTCCGTTATTATTTGAGAGATGTACCGCCCCAGTCAAACTCCCTACCTGGCAATGTCCTTGAATTGGATCATACCTGAGTAATTGGAGTTATACCAAATTTTCAAATCAAAAATACATAAATGCATCGTTTTATTAAAGAATTTGTTTGCGATTATATAACAAACTCGTGATACTTTGATCAAGAAGCTTGCATCAAAACCCAATACCATAAGATATAATAAATATATCCGTATAATGGCTAGGAAATGATACACGTTCCATTTAATCAAGTAAGTAAGGAAACAATAAGAGTAGTGGTATTTCATTGACGATACCAAACCGAGGTCTAATATCTCCCACTTATTCTACACCTCTTATGTCTCCTTACACTGCCAGATTAGAGTCAAGCTCAAAAGGGTCTTCTTTCCCCGCTAATTATTCCAAGCCCGTTCCCTTGGCTGTGGTTTCGCTAGATAGTAGATAGGGACAACGACGACGACTTTTCAGATCTCTCCGAACTTGTTTTACGTGGCGTGTTCCACACTGAAGGACTACAACCACGACACCCTGAACACCCACAAGTGGTGCATGTATCAACATGGTGTATGTGTCTGGATACGCCAGACAAGCGTCCCGGACTAGAAGCTATAGCTATGTACATAGCGACCACCCCGGTAGCAATTCGAGTACTTGCTTGCCGGGCAAGCACTCCCCCTTGCTGAGGAGCGAGATCTACCTAAAATCTCTACTGATCTCTGGGTCACAGCACCCGAGTTTTGCGCAACTAGCACCGTAACCGGCGATATGGGTACCAACCACAGCCACCACGATACTCCCACCAGGGGGCCTACCTCAATGTGCAGTCTTGGATAGCTGCACAACCCGTGGTACCGAAAGAGAGGCTCGGTGGGCCTCCTCCTTTTGCTCCGACAAGCAGGGTTAGAGGGACCTATGGCTATATTAGTCGCCTCTTACGACAAGCAATAGCGGACTGTGGAAGTATTCTCGCCCGCTAACCACACGGCGAAGTTGTTGGGCTAAACACCCCTCCTCCTACGGAACACTTCGTCCGCAAACACTGCCAGCCGTTGAGTCCTCTGTTGATCTTCCAGGATTCTATCGAAGGTCCAGTTTTCGCCAAGGCGCTGCACTCCAAGTCCATCGAGGTTCCGCAAATCTGCATATAGGGGGCAAGCGCACAATATGTGCATCCAGTCCTCATATGGATCTCCACAAGCGCAAGCAGTGGTATCGCTGAGGGCTCTCCCTTGCAAAAATGCGTTAAACGACCCGTGACCTGTCAGCAGGTAAGACGTCCTCATCGAGAATCCAAATCTTGGATCCCGATAGGCGAGAGTGACATATGGGATGAATTTATGCGTCACCCGTCCTGGTTCGCTGTCATCATCCCATCTGTTCTGCCAACTCTGCAGTAAGCACTCTTCTATGCGAGTCTTCCTCTGCTTCCAGCTTAGACACGTAGTGTCCTCGTCATATAGCCAGTCGTTCTCCTCCAGCGGGTATCCACGCTTCAGCTTGTATTTGACCGCTAAAAACTTAGCAGCCAAGTCAAGCGGGGGAGCTCCACCAAGTACCTGCAGTGCCACTGTGGACACTGTTCGGCATACCGAAAGGCATCCAAGCAGGATTAGCCTCTGGCAGGAGGCTAGTCGTCTCCGGGCGGCTACTTGCTCGGCGGTGTCATACCATACCGGGGCACCAAACAGCACACAAGGTGCCATGAGTCCGTCATATATGGTCCGCCTGGCTCGAGGACTGAAGCCCCAGTCGGCTCGAAGCACACGCGCCAATGCTCCAACGACTCCGGTCATCCGCTGGCGAAGCGAAGCTATGTGCGTGAGGAATTTCATTCCTTCACTGACCGTGATGCCAAGGTACCGACAGCTACGCACATACGGAAGGTTCGCTCCAGCAAACCTCACCGTAGGCGCACGTCTCAAGGCACCTTTTAGCAGCATTATTACCGTCTTGCTGGTCGAGACGGCAACGCCAACTTCCGCTCCCCACGCTTCTACGATGGACATCAGCTGTGCTCCTTTTTCCTCTAGCATAGCTCGGGAATTTCCCTCGACGAGAAGCAGCAAGTCATCAGCGTATGCACTCAGCTGGCAATACGGCTGGAGACGCTGAAGCAGTACATCCATCAGAATGTCCCAGATAAATGGGCCACTGATTGACCCCTGCGGGCAGCCTCTAGTTACCGGTACTTCCACAGTACCGGAACTGCTTCGGATCACTGCTCTTCGGCCGGAGAAAAAGCTCTGCCACAAGCCCATCTCCCGGCATCCCAAGTCTGCTAGTCGGCGGAGTGCAGCACTCCATTCGACGTTGTCGAATGCTCCTTTGAAGTCCACGAATGTGCCGAGCACGTATTGCGCCGGGCTGGCACAAACACTGCTCTTCACGTGTCTCCAAGCATCCTCCACACATCGTCCTTGGCGAAATCCAAACTGCCATCTGCAGCCTTCCGGAAGAACTTCTCTCACGCGATTCACCATGATGGCCTCGAGCACCTTACCAAAGACTGGCAGCAAGCATATTCCTCTATATGAGGAGGGCTCACACTTGTCCTTATCTGGCCCTTTGAGCAGCGAGACAACTCGTGGGCACTTCCACTCAGCGGGAAAGTATCCTAATCGGATGCATCGGGAAAACAACGATGCTAGGTGCTCGGGTATGGCGCGCCAGACTGCCTTGCAGATAGTGCCGTTGATGCCGTCCAAGCCGGGAGAGCGCCTGCTCTTCAACCGGGCAACACATGCATCAACCTCGAATTCTTCGAGGGCCGGTGGGACTTCCTCCGCGATGGCAGTCGGTGCTTCGGACTCCGCAACTGGGAAGAAATTGCGGAGGAGCACTCGTGCACAGTCACCCCAATCAGTGATGAGCTCGCCATTCACGCGGAGGCACCCAATCTCCGTGCACTTTCTGCGGCCTCGGCAAATCTTGTAGACGCGCCCCCATGGGTCGTCGGCATGATCTCCCACGAAGCGTTTCCAGTCATCCATTTTCGCCCTCCCAATGAGCTTCTTGTAGTTTGCTGAGGCCCGCCTCAGCTCGACCACTACACGCTCTATAGCGGCACCGTCATCACGACGCCTTCCATCTTGGAGTAGGCGACGAAGTCTCCGGACTTCGCGCCTTGCAGCGCAGAGGTCGGCAGTCCACCAACGTGCTCTCCTGTTGGGCGATCGAATTGACTTTCTTCCCAGCGCAATATCACATACATTATGTACTATACTGCGCAGGGTCGAAACTTGCTGGTCCAACGGCGACTCTGAGAAGTTTTCCGGAAGTTCGGCTGCTCTACTCACCATTTCCTCCTTGAACAATCGCCAACGTGCATTGGAGAAGTTCCAGGACGGCACAGGAGCTATGCTCTCAACTGCGCGCGCGGTAGTTGGTTCGGCCACAACAGTAATGATGTTGTGGTCACTCAATTCCCACTCGTCCACTCTCCACTCATATGTGGCCCACATAGATGCTGCCTCATTGACGATTGTCACGTCGATATCGCTAGTAGCTCTGTGATTGTCGAACGTGTACACCTCTGTTGACTGGTTTAGGGCGGCGACTCTTGCCTCCAGCATCCACTCTGTCAGCAGCTCACCCCGTCTGTAGTTAGCTTGCCCTCGGCATGACGAGAGAGTTTGCTAAGCCACATGGGGGACACTGCATTCGCGTCGAGGCCCAGGATTGCGGGGGTTCTGCTGGCCTGCAGCAGGACCGCATCCATGTACCGGAGGTACGGTTCCAGAGGTGCATCGAACTGGCAGTATGCGGCGCAAAGGAAGATTGAGCCAAAGCTCCCTTTAACGACCAGACATACGCCATAATCCGTGGTGAGGGTCTCCACTGGCATACAGATGGCTTCCTGTTGATCTACTAGGATGGCTGCCTTCCCTCGCCGATCGGTGAAAATTCTCATTCCTTCAGGCAGCACATCCATTCCGTCCCCGCCGAGATACGGCTCCTGCACCAGCGCGAACATAGACTCCGATCTCCTGAGTCGGACTCCGAGCTCGATGGTCGCAGCTCTGCCTCGGCCACAGTTCGCTTGGATGAAGCTAAACATTAATGTCTAGCTTGCACCCTCGCCAGCAACGCCCCGTATATCGGGCACACGTTCGAGAGCATGTAATGCCCCGAGGGTTGCCCTCTGTGACGGCAGTTCCGGCAGTCCACCGGGTTTTGGCACTTTGCCGCGGTGTGGCCTTGTTGCCCGCACTGGCGGCAGACATTGTCCTTCTGCCGGCATTCGCTGACCTTGTGGTCGAAACCCACGCATCTGTGGCAGGCGTATGTGCGGACCTGTGCTCGGCATCGGAATGAGAACCACTTGATGTAGACACGACCTACATCAAGCTTCGCCATCGCGCGGTCGTCTACCTCTAGCGTTACATTTACTGTGGCGCCGTCGGTTACCGACCACGCCTTGGTCACCAGGTGCACGGACTTCTTAAATTGGGACATAGTCATATCGCTGTCGAAGTTATTTCCATGCAGCTCCTGCATGAATTCCTCAGGGCCGATAGCTGTGTCGACGTCATAGACGACGACCTTCGGCTTCTCGGCCGCATTCCGTGCCACATTTAGCCCAACTTCAGCGAACCTCTTTGATGCTACCACCTTCTGCAGCTCTCCAACTGAAGGAGTACGAATGATCGCACCACCACCTCGACGGAGCTCACGTACCTCATGTACTCTGACTCCGAGGGAGGGTGCAACCATCGTTCGCACCTTTTCCGCTATAGCTTTCCCCGATAGCGCAGGGTCGTCGCACTTCACCACCGCTGACCACGTCTCGCGAACCTTGGTGGTCCGCGGGGCAGCGATGGGTGCAACCTGTGGCATCTGGGGAGCATTGGCGGCCGTATTCTTTAACGGATTCGACGACGGCGGCGGCATAGCGAGCCGCGTCTCCAGTTCTCCACACCGGAGCATTAACGCCAGCACCAGCTCATCGTAGCGGCTGATAGCATACGAGAGCTCTTCCGTGTCCACTTCTCCTAGGCTGCGGAAGCTGCTTCTCACCATGCGCTGGGTGGCCGACAGCTCTGCCATCATGGCTGCTTGCCCAGCACGGGCGGCAGCGGTAGCGGCAGTGGCAGTGGTGGCAACAATTTTAGCAGCAGTGGAAACGGCGGAGGCAGCAGTGTGGTCGGCAGCAGGGGCAGCAGTAGGATCAACAGCGGTGGCAGCAGCGTGGGGGGGGGTAGCCGCCCGGGCGTCCTCCAGCGACGAAAACGCCTCCTCCAGTACACCAACGGGTTCTGGCACTCCATTCGATGCCAGGGCAACCAATTTCGCCTGCGTCGGCGCCGAGCTCTTAGAGGCCAGATGGCTTCTGCGCCTGCGTCGTTTGGACTTCCTCGAAGCACTACTTCCGCTCAAGGCACTCACGCTGCTGTCGCTCTCGATCGGCATAACTCCGATGGTGGCTCCTCCTACCGTCGACGCCAGCAACCGTATGCTCGTTTGCTCAGTGACAAAAGGTAGATGCTCTAGAGCTCCACCTATCGGTAGCGTCTGGTAGCACTAAAACTGTCCCTATACACAAACCCTAGCAGTGACTGCCACCAATAAGCTTTTTGACAGCTGCTCAAAAAGCTTACTCGAAAAACTTACTCGTAAGCTCGCCTCGCAGCACGTGCGGAGTGGAAAATTTCCAATAGTTTATTGTTAATAATTTCCAAACCGCTTGTTTTTAACACTCGACAATTTTCACTCGACTTCCGCGGAGCACTAAATCACCGATTTAATTACTTTCCAACAAGGAAAACCTAGTTATTCGCAATCTGTACACGAGCGCAACGAAAACACGTCCGTCGTTAATCCATTCATGCGCGTCACTAATTAGATGACGAGGCATTTGGCTACCTTAAGAGAGTCATAGTTACTCCCGCCGTTGACCCGCGCTTACTTGAATTTCTTCACTTTGACATTCAGAGCACTGGGCAGAAATCACATTGTGTCAACACCCGCTAGGGCCATCACAATGCTTTGTTTTAATTAGACAGTCGGATTCCCCAAGTCCGTGCCAGTTCTGAATTGATTGTTAATTGATAATCGTTATAATTGATAAGAACTAATTGGTTTAACCCAAATAGTATTCTTAAAAATTTTAGCAAGAAAGTTCCACAATTGGCTACGTAACTAAACTATCCGGGGAACAAGTAACTAACATAAATGCTAGAAACTCTATTTACCCAGAACGAGCACATAAACCATGTTATTGTTTCCCAATCAAGCCCGACTATCTCAATCTTCAGAGCCAATCCTTATCCCGAAGTTACGGATCTAATTTGCCGACTTCCCTTACCTACATTATTCTATCGACTAGAGACTCTTCACCTTGGAGACCAGCTGCGGATATTGGTACGGCCTGTTGAGAAGTTTGCGTGTCCCCACCATAAATTTTCAAGGTCCGAGGAGAAAATATCGACACAACAGTATATGTCATGCTCTTCTAGCCCATCTACCATATCTCTCTGCGAAAGACTTCCATGGTAGTACGGCTATAAAACAGAAAAGAAAACTCTTCCGATATCTCTCGACGGCTTCTTTATGGTCGTTCCTGTTGCCAGGATGAGCACGAGGCCCATATTTAATAACAAACGGATACTCAACAGGTTACGGAATTGGAACCGTATTCCCTTTCGTTCAAAATTATTCAAGTGTATTATATTCGCTTTGTTTATATAGTTAGGCATTTTTGTTTTACTTGAAAATTTTCGGCTTTCGCCTTGAACTTAGGACCGACTAACTCGTGATCAACCACTGTTCACACGAAACCCTTCTCCACTTCAGTCCTCCAAGGTCTCATTCGATTATTTGCTACTACCACCAAGATCTGTACCAATGGCAGCTCCATGCAGGCTTACGCCAAACACTTCTACGCATACCATTGTACCTTCCTACTCACTAAAGTTTCAAAATTTATATCACAAGTAATATAAATCATCTACTTTAGCGGTAATGTATAGGTATACAACTTAAGCGCCATCCATTTTAAGGGCTAGTTGCTTCGGCAGGTGAGTTGTTACACACTCCTTAGCGGATTTCGACTTCCATGATCACCGTCCTGCTGTTTTAAGCAACCAACGCCTTTCATGGTATCTGCATGAGTTGTTAATTTGGGCACCGTAACATTACGTTTGGTTCATCCCACAGCGCCAGTTCTGCTTACCAAAAGTGGCCCACTGGGCACATTATATCATAACCTTGAACTTCATATCAAGAAAGTTAAGGTTCTTACCCATTTAAAGTTTGAGAATAGGTTAAGATCGTTTCGACCCTAAGGCCTCTAATCATTCGCTTTACCAGATAAGATTATTTTATATAATATTAAAATGCACCAGCTATCCTGAGGGAAACTTCGGAAGGAACCAGCTACTAGATGGTTCGATTGGTCTTTCGCCCCTATACTCAATTCTGACAATCGATTTGCACGTCAGAACTGTTTCGGTCTTCCATCAGGGTTTCCCCTGACTTCAACCTGATCAAGTATAGTTCACCATCTTTCGGGTCACAGCATATATGCTCAAGGTACGTTCCAGTTAGAGGCATAAATAATGTAAATATACATTATACATAACTATATAGAACGCCCCGGGATTGTGTTAATTAGCTATAAATAGCTAAAAAACTAATCCCATTATTAGTCAAGTTAATTACGCTATTAGGTTTACATCCCAATAACTTGCACATATGTTAGACTCCTTGGTCCGTGTTTCAAGACGGGTCCCGAAGGTATCCTGAATCTTTCGCATTGTTAATCATACAAGAGCATATAATAAACACAAAAATCAATGATAATTATGCCATTATATAATTCCGAAAAATTAACGCTCTGTAATAATATAAATCTATCAGCACTTTATCAAATTAATAACATTTATTCTGTGTTAAAATGCAAGCAATTTAATTGGAATAAACTATAAGTTATATTTTATGATAAATTTGGGATATGCTAATAGATTACAATGTCCTTATATGGAAAAAATGCACATTATTCTTAATAATATTATTTAAATATTACAATTTTAATGATGAATTTTCCATAACGGATATTCAGGTTCATCGGGCTTAACCTCTAAGCAGTTTCACGTACTGTTTAACTCTCTATTCAGAGTTCTTTTCAACTTTCCCTCACGGTACTTGTTTACTATCGGTCTCATGGTTATATTTAGTTTTAGATGGAGTTTACCACCCACTTAGTGCTGCACTATCAAGCAACACGACTCTTTGGAAACATCATCTAGTAATCATTAACGTTATACGGGCCTGGCACCCTCTATGGGTAAATGGCCTCATTTAAGAAGGACTTAAATCATTAATTTCTCATACTAGAATATTGACGCTCCATACACTGCATCTCACATTTGCCATATAGACAAAGTGACTTAGTGCTGAACTGTTTTCTTTTCGCTCGCCGCTACTAAGAAAATCCTTGTTAGTTTCTTTTCCTCCCCTAATTAATATGCTTAAATTCAGGGGGTAGTCCCATATGAGTTGAGGTTGTATATATAACTATTTTTTGCCATAAATTCTTTATATATAAATGATAAAACAATCAATTAAATTCGTTATAAATAGTTCCAATAGTTCTTGTAAGCAAAGTTATTTTTTATCCATTTAACGAACCAACGAAGAATAATAACAAAACCAAGATTTTTCTTTTTCCGAATCATTAATAAGAGACAATTCTAGATGAAAAATATTTCAATTTTTTATGCTAGACATTTCTCAGTATTATTTGATTGAAAAAGAAAATATTTCTCTTCGTTTTTCACATTCAAATGTGAGATAATGTTTTTCATTTCTTTTTTAATATTATGAATAAAATCATTATTTAATCCAATAATATACCATATGCTTATAAAAAATTTATAAACAACTTAATTAGCATAGTCTTACAACCCTCAACCATATGTAGTCCAAGCAGCACTATAAAATTAATTAAAGTACATAACAGCATGGACTGCGATATGCGTTCAAAATGTCGATGTTCATGTGTCCTGCAGTTCACACGATGACGCACAGTTTGCTGCGTTCTTCATCGACCCATGAGCCGAGTGATCCACCGCTTAGAGTTTTATAATTCATTTTTATATAATATCAATATTGTTTTTATTGAAAGAAATTAAAAATACACCATTTTACTGGCATATATCAATTCCTTCAATAAATTTATTTTTATACCTAAAAATAAATGTTGCGATATGTCTTAGTTTCATATAAGCATTATGTATCATAAAAATCTGGTTATGGTTTGCTATTTTGGGTGACACATACTGCAAAATTTATATAAAACATTAACCTGATGGATGACAGGTACAAACATTGTATATTTTAGGTTGTTGCATTAGCCAACGTATGCTCATAACATAGATGAACAATACATATTCGCAACGCGTGTATATTATGGTCCATATACACACACACTTATTTTGAATACCACATTCAAAATTATTTTAATTTTAATTCGACTTCTACTTTCAAATTTTGTTCAGTTTCTTCGATTTCCATTTTCGAGAATTTGTTTTTATAGGAAACGCCATTGTTGTAGTAGGTACTGCCACAAATACGCACAACAACATTAATAATGTTAAAGTCTTTTTATGAGGTTGCCAAGCCCCACATATAAAATAAAAGCCATCTTCATTTTATTTTGACTTTAACTTTTGATTCCGTGGAATCATTTTGTAATATTTTTATTTTGGTAAATTGTATTTATTTGTATTATAACAAATGTTTATTAACGATAAGGATATTATACAATAATGATCCTTCCGCAGGTTCACCTACGGAAACCTTGTTACGACTTTTACTTCCTCTAAATAATCAAGTTCGGTCAACTTTTGCGAAACAACCGTAACACGCAAGGCGTCACAGTGATCACGTCCGGAGACCTCACTAAATAATTCAATCGGTAGTAGCGACGGGCGGTGTGTACAAAGGGCAGGGACGTAATCAATGCGAGTTAATGACTCACACTTACTGGGAATTCCAAGTTCAGTTTCAGTTCACAATCCCAAGCATGAAAGTGGTTCAGCGGTTTACCCGGACCTCTCGGTCTAGGAAATACACGTTGATACTTTCATTGTAGCGCGCGTGCAGCCCAGGACATCTAAGGGCATCACAGACCTGTTATTGCTCAATCTCATTATTGCTAGACGCAATTTGTCCATTTAAGAAGCTAGTGTCCTTATAATGGGACAAACCAACAGGTACGGCTCCACTTACATAAACACATTCAAACACAATAAACATTTTACTGCCACCATGAATGAAGGCTACATAAGCTTCAGCACCATAATCCTGAAGATATCTATTTAATATATTTGAGTCTCGTTCGTTATCGGAATTAACCAGACAAATCACTCCACGAACTAAGAACGGCCATGCACCACCACCCATAGATTCGAGAAAGAGCTATCAATCTGTCTTACACACTTATGTTCGGACCTGGTAAGTTTTCCCGTGTTGAGTCAAATTAAGCCGCAGGCTCCACTCCTGGTGGTGCCCTTCCGTCAATTCCTTTAAGTTTCAGCTTTGCAACCATACTTCCCCCGGAGCCCAAAAGCTTTGGTTTCCCGGGAAGCGACTGAGAGAGCCATAAAAGTAGCTACACCCAATTGCTAGCTGGCATCGTTTATGGTTAGAACTAGGGCGGTATCTGATCGCCTTCGAACCTCTAACTTTCGTTCTTGATTAATGAAAACATCTTTGGCAAATGCTTTCGCTTAAGTTAGTCTTACGACGGTCCAAGAATTTCACCTCTCGCGTCGTAATACTAATGCCCCCAAACTGCTTCTATTAATCATTACCTCTTGATCTGAAAACCAATGAAAGCAGAACAGAGGTCTTATTTCATTATCCCATGCACAGAATATTCAGGCATTTGAAGCCTGCTTTAAGCACTCTAATTTGTTCAAAGTAATAGTACCGGCCCACAATAACACTCGTTTAAGAGCACTAGTGCAGGTTTTTAAATAGGAGGAACATATGAAAAAATACAAGTATTTAATCACATATAAGAACTCCACCGGTAATACGCTTACATACATAAAGGTATAGTACTAACCACAATTGTAAGTTGTACTACCCGTATGAAGCACAAGTTCAACTACGAACGTTTTAACCGCAACAACTTTAATATACGCTATTGGAGCTGGAATTACCGCGGCTGCTGGCACCAGACTTGCCCTCCAATTGGTCCTTGTTAAAGGATTTAAAGTGTACTCATTCCAATTACAGGGCCTCGGATATGAGTCCTGTATTGTTATTTTTCGTCACTACCTCCCCGAGCTGGGAGTGGGTAATTTACGCGCCTGCTGCCTTCCTTAGATGTGGTAGCCGTTTCTCAGGCTCCCTCTCCGGAATCGAACCCTGATTCCCCGTTACCCGTTGCAACCATGGTAGTCCTAGATACTACCATCAAAAGTTGATGGGCAGACATTTGAAAGATCTGTCGTCGGTACAAGACCATACGATCTGCATGTTATCTAGAGTTCAACCAATATAACGATCTTGCGATCGCTTGGTTTTAGCCTAATAAAAGCACATGTCCCATAAGGTTCATGTTTTAATTGCATGTATTAGCTCTAGAATTACCACAGTTATCCAAGTAACTGTTAACGATCTAAGGAACCATAACTGATATAATGAGCCTTTTGCGGTTTCACTTTTAATTCGTGTGTACTTAGACATGCATGGCTTAATCTTTGAGACAAGCATATAACTACTGGCAGGATCAACCAGAATAATGTTTTTCCTTCATATTCCATTCATATATTTTGAATCGAAATAAGCAATATAATAGATATATAGATATATAGATTTTTCACTTTATATAATTCCATGATTTTTATTATATTGAATAAAATTCAATATTTCGCCTTTGGGTAAAATTTTAAATATATAAGTAAAAAATCCATTCGATTACGGCCATTTTTATATAGCATTCGTAATCCATATTTTCATTTTTAATTTATACTTGTTTTACCAATATAACAAGAATTTCATCTAATTATTGTAATATATATATTTCTATAATTTTATCTTTTTATACATACATATTTCATTATAAAATATCATTTTATTTCCAACATACATAATTATTGTATCCACACATGTACAATTTTTGTTTAACCAATATAAATATTAAGTTAAATCATTTGCATTTTGAAGATAAATTTAAAATTTATCTCTTTTCATATATATCTCTGGTAATATATAACATAAAACCAAGCGCATATGATAATATTTCCACATTTAATATATAATTTTATATTTCTTTCATAAGAATCCATATTTGTATTATACCGTAACGATATAATAATCCAACTATACGGCAGGTAATAAATTAATATTTGCCTGCCTCCAAAAATTAACGATAATATATGGAAACGATTTGTTATTCTATATATAATAGAAACTTGACTTTTGTTTCAACGATATTATCTATAAAGCGTATATTCCTATTATCCGCGGAGCCAAGTCCCGTGTTCTATAGAACTGAGAAACAAATTTGTACGGATAATAATATACTTTATTGTATGTAACCAATATAAACATAATCCGAAATAAATATTTCGAATAATGCGGGAGGTCGGCAACCACTGCCTACCTATAGTAGTTTTTGAACCCGCTGTCCTCAAAGCGGGTATTTTCAATTCCGTTTGCCACCCAACATACGGGCTATTCTCTTATATATTAAGAGATTATAGGAACATTTCATTTTTTTCCATTATTCATATATAATATGATTATTTTTTCCCTTATACATATAATAATTAATCATTTTCATATGTATATTATTTAATTTACTCATTTTATTGCCAAAATCATATGAATACATAAGTTTTGAACAATATGAGAGGTCGGCAACCACTGCCTACCTATAGTAGTTTTTGAACCCTCTGTCGTAATTCCGGTCGTTTACACTACTATACCCTCTCACTATAATGGCTTTTCTCTATTATACTAAGAGAATGTGGGATATTTTCAGCATTTTTTCCCTTATACATATAATAATTAATATTTTCATATGTATATTATTTAATTTACTCATATAATTGCCAAAATCATATGAATACATAAGTTTTGAACAATATGAGAGGTCGGCAACCACTGCCTACCTATAGTAGTTTTTGAACCCTCTGTCGTAATTCCGGTCGTTTACACTACTATACCCTCTCACTATAATGGCTTTTCTCTATAATACTAAGAGAATGTGGGAATATTTCAGCATTTTTTCCCCTATACATATAATAATTAATAATTTTCATATGTATATTATTTAATTTACTCATATAATTGCCAAAATCATATGAATACATAAGTTTTGAACAATATGAGAGGTCGGCAACCACTGCCTACCTATAGTAGTTTTTGAACCCTCTGTCGTAATTCCGGTCGTTTACACTACTATACCCTCTCACTATAATGGCTTTTCTCTATTATACTAAGAGAATGTGGGATATTTTCAGCATTTTTTCCCTTATACATATAATAATTAATAATTTTCATATGTATATTATTTAATTTACTCATATAATTGCCAAAATCATATGAATATACATAAGTTTTGAACAATATGAGAGGTCGGCAACCACTGCCTACCTATAGTAGTTTTTGAACCCTCTGTCGTAATTCCGGTCGTTTACACTACTATACCCTCTCACTATAATGGCTTTTCTCTATAATACTAAGAGAATGTGGGAATATTTCAGCATTTTTTCCCCTATACATATAATAATTAATAATTTTCATATGTATATTATTTAATTTACTCATATAATTGCCAAAATCATATGTATACATAAGTTTTGAACAATATGAGAGGTCGGCAACCACTGCCTACCTATAGTAGTTTTTGAACCCTCTGTCGTAATTCCGGTCGTTTACACTACTATACCCTCTCACTATAATGGCTTTTCTCTATAATACTAAGAGAATGTGGGAATATTTCAGCATTTTTTCCCCTATACATATAATAATTAATAATTTTCATATGTATATTATTTAATTTACTCATATAATTGCCAAAATCATATAAATACATAAGTTTTGAACAATATCAGAGGTCAGCAACGGTCTTTCCTCTATAATACTAAGATAATATGGGAATATTTCATCATTTTTTCCCTTATACATTTATACATATAATATTTAATCATTTTATATGTATATTATTTAATTTACTCATATAATTGCCAAAATCAAATAAATACATAAGTTTTGAACAATATCAGAGGTCGGCAACGGTCTTTCCTCTATAATACTAAGATAATATGGGAATATTTCAGCATTTTTTCCCTTATACATATAATAATTAATCATTTTCATATGTATATTATTTAATTTACTCGTATAATTGCCAAAATCCTATGAAGACATAAGAGAATACAATATGAGAGGTCGGCGCAACCATAATATAGTAGTTGATGACGAGGTGTTTGGCAACTTGATACAATTCTTTAAAAAGTCTTTATATTAATTATATGATAGGGACAATATCATATGCGTCACTAAATTGATGACGAGGTGTTTGGCAACGTGACACAAATCATTAAAGTCTTTATATTAATTATATGATAGAGACAATATCATATGCGTCACTAAATTGATGACGAGGTATTTGGCAACTTGATACAATTCTTTAAAGTTTTTATATCAAAAATTATATGATAGGGACAATATCATATGCGTCACTAAATTGATGACGAGGTGTTTGGCAACTTGACACAATTCATTAAAGTCTTTATATTAATTATATGATAGGGACAATATCATATGCGTCACTAAATTGATGACGAGGTATTTGGCAACTTGATACAATTCTTTAAAGTTTTTATATCAAAAATTATATGATAGGGACAATATCATATGCGTCACTAAATTGATGACGAGGTGTTTGGCAACTTGACACAATTCATTAAAGTCTTTATATTAATTATATGATAGAGACAATATCATTGCGTCACTAAATTGATGACGAGGTATTTGGCAACTTGATACAATTCTTTAAAGTTTTTATATCAAAAATTATATGATAGGGACAATATCATATGCGTCACTAAATTGATGACGAGGTGTTTGGCAACTTGACACAATTCATTAAAGTCTTTATATTAATTATATGATAGGGACAATATCATATGCGTCACTAAATTGATGACGAGGTATTTGGCAACGTGATAGAATTCTTTAAAGTCTTTATATCAAAAATTATACGATAGGGACAATATCATATGCGTCACTAAATTGATGACGAGGTATTTGGCAACTTGATATAATTCTTTAAAGTCTTTATATCAAAAATTATATGATAGGGACAATATCATATGCGTCACTAAATTGATGACGAGGTGTTTGTTTGGCTACAGGAAAAATCATTTATTTATCGAATCATCAAGCAAAGGATAAGCTTCAGTGGATCGCAGTATGGCAGCTGCTCAACCACTTACAACACCTTGCCTGTTACAAAAGTCGTTTACAATTGATTCTAGGCTTTGTCATTGTATTAAATAATGCTTTTATATGTAACTAGCGCGGCATCAGGTGATCGAAGATCCTCCTAATTTACTATGTTACAAATTACATTGGCATCACATCCATTGTCGTTTATAAAATAAATTATAAACTTTAAATGGTTTAGAAGCCATACAATGCAAATTGCCCCTTATTTATCATTGCAGTCCAGCACGGATACGACCTTAGAGGCGTTCAGGCATAATCCAACGGACGTAGCGTCATACCACTGTTCGCTCGAACAAGTATTGTGCCATTGGTCCGTACCTGCGGTTCCTCTCGTACTACGCAGGAATGCTGTCGCAACAACGTTTTGTCATTAGTAGGGTAAAACTAACCTGTCTCACGACGGTCTAAACCCAGCTCACGTTCCCTTGCATGGGTGAACAATCCAACGCTTGGTGAATTTTGCTTCACAATGATAGGAAGAGCCGACATCGAAGGATCAAAAAGCGACGTCGCTATGAACGCTTGGCCGCCACAAGCCAGTTATCCCTATGGTAACTTTTCTGACACCTCTTGTTAAAAACTCTTTAAACCAAAAGGATCGATAGGCCGAGCTTTTGCTGTCCCTGTGTGTACTGAACACCGAGATCAAGTCAGCATTTGCCCTTTTGCTCTATGTGTGGTTTCTGTCCGCACTGAGCTGGCCTTGGGACACCTCCGTTATTATTTGAGAGATGTACCGCCCCAGTCAAACTCCCTACCTGGCAATGTCCTTGAATTGGATCATACCTGAGTAATTGGAGTTATACCAAATTTTCAAATCAAAAATACATAAATGCATCGTTTTATTAAAGAATTTGTTTGCGATTATATAACAAACTCGTGATACTTTGATCAAGAAGCTTGCATCAAAACCCAATACCATAAGATATAATAAATATATCCGTATAATGGCTAGGAAATGATACACGTTCCATTTAATCAAGTAAGTAAGGAAACAATAAGAGTAGTGGTATTTCATTGACGATACCAAACCGAGGTCTAATATCTCCCACTTATTCTACACCTCTTATGTCTCCTTACACTGCCAGATTAGAGTCAAGCTCAAAAGGGTCTTCTTTCCCCGCTAATTATTCCAAGCCCGTTCCCTTGGCTGTGGTTTCGCTAGATAGTAGATAGGGACAACGACGACTTTTCAGATCTCTCCGAACTTGTTTTACGTGGCGTGTTCCACACTGAAGGGATTACAACCACGACACCCTGAACACCCACAAGTGGTGCATGTATCAACATGGTGTATGTGTCTGGATACGCCAGACAAGCGTCCCGGACTAGAAGCTATAGCTATGTACATAGCGACCACCCCGGTAGCAATTCGAGTACTTGCTTGCCGGGCAAGCACTCCCCCTTGCTGAGGAGCGAGATCTACCTAAAATCTCTACTGATCTCTGGGTCACAGCACCCGAGTTTTGCGCAACTAGCACCGTAACTCAAACGTCGAACACGAAGGCTCTACCCGCGATATGGGTACCAACCACAGCCACCACGATACTCCCACCAGGGGCCTACCTCAATGTGCAGTCTTGGATAGCTGCACAACCCGTGGTACCGAAAGAGAGGCTCGGTGGGCCTCCTCCTTTTGCTCCGACAAGCAGGGTTAGAGGGACCTATGGCTATATTAGTCGCCTCTTACGACAAGCAATAGCGGACTGTGGAAGTATTCTCGCCCGCTAACCACACGGCGAAGTTGTTGGGCTAAACACCCCTCCTCCTACGGAACACTTCGTCCGCAAACACTGCCAGCCGTTGAGTCCTCTGTTGATCTTCCAGGATTCTATCGAAGGTCCAGTTTTCGCCAAGGCGCTGCACTCCAAGTCCATCGAGGTTCCGCAAATCTGCATATAGGGGGCAAGCGCACAATATGTGCATCCAGTCCTCATATGGATCTCCACAAGCGCAAGCAGTGGTATCGCTGAGGGCTCTCCCTTGCAAAAATGCGTTAAACGACCCGTGACCTGTCAGCAGGTAAGACGTCCTCATCGAGAATCCAAATCTTGGATCCCGATAGGCGAGAGTGACATATGGGATGAATTTATGCGTCACCCGTCCTGGTTCGCTGTCATCATCCCATCTGTTCTGCCAACTCTGCAGTAAGCACTCTTCTAGGCGAGTCTTCCTCTGCTTCCAGCTTAGACACGTAGTGTCCTCGTCATATAGCCAGTCGTTCTCCTCCAGCGGGTATCCACGCTTCAGCTTGTATTTGACCGCTAAAAACTTAGCAGCCAAGTCAAGCGGGGGAGCTCCACCAAGTACCTGCAGTGCCACTGTGGACACTGTTCGGCATACCGAAAGGCATCCAAGCAGGATTAGCCTCTGGCAGGAGGCTAGTCGTCTCCGGGCGGCTACTTGCTCGGCGGTGTCATACCATACCGGGGCACCAAACAGCACACAAGGTGCCATGAGTCCGTCATATATGGTCCGCCTGGCTCGAGGACTGAAGCCCCAGTCGGCTCGAAGCACACGCGCCAATGCTCCAACGACTCCGGTCATCCGCTGGCGAAGCGAAGCTATGTGCGTGAGGAATTTCATTCCTTCACTGACCGTGATGCCAAGGTACCGACAGCTACGCACATACGGAAGGTTCGCTCCAGCAAACCTCACCGTAGGCGCACGTCTCAAGGCACCTTTTAGCAGCATTATTACCGTCTTGCTGGTCGAGACGGCAACGCCAACTTCCGCTCCCCACGCTTCTACGATGGACATCAGCTGTGCTCCTTTTTCCTCTAGCATAGCTCGGGAATTTTCCTCGACGAGAAGCAGCAAGTCATCCGCGTATGCACTCAGCTGGCAATACGGCTGGAGACGCTGAAGCAGTACATCCATCAGAATGTCCCAGATAAATGGGCCACTGATTGACCCCTGCGGGCAGCCTCTAGTTACCGGTACTTCCACAGTACCGGAACTGCTTCGGATCACTGCTCTTCGGCCGGAGAAAAAGCTCTGCCACAAGCCCATCTCCCGGCATCCCAAGTCTGCTAGTCGGCGGAGTGCAGCACTCCATTCGACGTTGTCGAATGCTCCTTTGAAGTCCACGAATGTGCCGAGCACGTATTGCGCCGGGCTGGCACAAACACTGCTCTTCACGTGTCTCCAAGCATCCTCCACACATCGTCCTTGGCGAAATCCAAACTGCCATCTGCAGCCTTCCGGAAGAACTTCTCTCACACGATTCACCATGATGGCCTCGAGCACCTTACCAAAGACTGGCAGCAAGCATATTCCTCTATATGAGGAGGGCTCACACTTGTCCTTATCTGGCCCTTTGAGCAGCGAGACAACTCGTGGGCACTTCCACTCAGCGGGAAAGTATCCTAATCGGATGCATCGGGAAAACAACGATGCTAGGTGCTCGGGTATGGCGCGCCAGACTGCCTTGCAGATAGTGCCATTGATGCCGTCCAAGCCGGGAGAGCGCCTGCTCTTCAACCGGGCAACACATGCATCAACCTCGAATTCTTCGAGGGCCGGTGGGACTTCCTCCGCGATGGCAGTCGGTGCTTCGGACTCCGCAACTGGGAAGAAATTGCGGAGGAGCACTCGTGCACAGTCACCCCAATCAGTGATGAGCTCGCCATTCACGCGGAGGCACCCAATCTCCGTGCACTTTCTGCGGCCTCGGCAAATCTTGTAGACGCGCCCCCATGGGTCGTCGGCATGATCTCCCACGAAGCGTTTCCAGTCATCCATTTTCGCCCTCCCAATGAGCTTCTTGTAGTTGGCTGAGGCCCGCCTCAGCTCGACCACTACACGCTCTATAGCGGCACCGTCATCACGACGCCTTCCATCTTGGAGTAGGCGACGAAGTCTCCGGACTTCGCGCCTTGCAGCGCAGAGGTCGGCAGTCCACCAACGTGCTCTCCTGTTGGGCGATCGAATTGACTTTCTTCCCAGCGCAATATCACATACATTATGTACTATACTGCGCAGGGTCGAAACTTGCTGGTCCAACGGCGACTCTGAGAAGTTTTCCGGAAGTTCGGCTGCTCTACTCACCATTTCCTCCTTGAACAATCGCCAACGTGCATTGGAGAAGTTCCAGGACGGCACAGGAGCTATGCTCTCAACTGCGCGCGCGGTAGTTGGTTCGGCCACAACAGTAATGATGTTGTGGTCACTCAATTCCCACTCGTCCACTCTCCACTCATATGTGGCCCACATAGATGCTGCCTCATTGACGATTGTCACGTCGATATCGCTAGTAGCTCTGTGATTGTCGAACGTGTACACCTCTGTTGACTGGTTTAGGGCGGCGACTCTTGCCTCCAGCATCCACTCTGACAGCAGCTCACCCCGTCTGTAGTTAGCTTGCCCCTCGGCATGACGAGAGAGTTTGCTAAACCACATGGGGGACACTGCATTCGCGTCGAGGCCCAGGATTGCGGGGGTTCTGCTGGCCTGCAGCAGGACCGCATCCATGTACCGGAGGTACGGTTCCAGAGGTGCATCGAACTGGCAGTATGCGGCGCAAAGGAAGATTGAGCCAAAGCTCCCTTTAACGACCAGACATACGCCATAATCCGTGGTGAGGGTCTCCACTGGCATACAGATGGCTTCCTGTTGATCTACTAGGATGGCTGCCTTCCCTCGCCGATCGGTGAAAATTCTCATTCCTTCAGGCAGCACATCCATTCCGTCCCCGCCGAGATACGGCTCCTGCACCAGCGCGAACATAGACTCCGATCTCCTGAGTCGGACTCCGAGCTCGATGGTCGTTGCTCTGCCTCGGCCACAGTTCGCTTGGATGAAGCTAAACATTAATGTCTAGCTTGCACCCTCGCCAGCAACGCCCCGTATATCGGGCACACGTTCGAGAGCATGTAATGCCCCGAGGGTTGCCCTCTGTGACGGCAGTTCCGGCAGTCCACCGGGTTTTGGCACTTTGCCGCGGTGTGGCCTTGTTGCCCGCACTGGCGGCAGACATTGTCCTTCTGCCGGCATTCGCTGACCTTGTGGTCGAAACCCACGCATCTGTGGCAGGCGTATGTGCGGACCTGTGCTCGGCATCGGAATGAGAACCACTTGATGTAGACACGACCTACATCAAGCTTCGCCATCGCGCGGTCGTCTACCTCTAGCGTTACATTTACTGTGGCGCCGTCGGTTACCGACCACGCCTTGGTCACCAGGTGCACGGACTTCTTAAATTGGGACATAGTCATATCGCTGTCGAAGTTATTTCCATGCAGCTCCTGCATGAATTCCTCAGGGCCGATAGCTGTGTCGACGTCATAGACGACGACCTTCGGCTTCTCGGCCGCATTCCGTGCCACATTTAGCCCAACTTCAGCGAACCTCTTTGATGCTACCACCTTCTGCAGCTCTCCAACTGAAGGAGTACGAATGATCGCACCACCACCTCGACGGAGCTCACGTACCTCATGTACTCTGACTCCGAGGGAGGGTGCAACCATCGTTCGCACCTTTTCCGCTATAGCTTTCCCCGATAGCGCAGGGTCGTCGCACTTCACCACCGCTGACCACGTCTCGCGAACCTTGGTGGTCCGCGGGGCAGCGATGGGTGCAACCTGTGGCATCTGGGGAGCATTGGCGGCCGTATTCTTTAACGGATTCGACGACGGCGGCGGCGGTGGCGGCATAGCGAGCCGCGTCTCCAGTTCTCCACACCGGAGCATTAACGCCAGCACCAGCTCATCGTAGCGGCTGATAGCATACGAGAGCTCTTCCGTGTCCACTTCTCCTAGGCTGCGGAAGCTGCTTCTCACATGCGCTGGGTGGCCGACAGCTCTGCCATCATGGCTGCTTGCCCAGCACGGGCGGCAGCGGTAGCGGCAGTGGCAGTGGTGGCAACAATTTTAGCAGCAGTGGAAACGGCGGAGGCAGCAGTGTGGTCGGCCAGCAGGGGCAGCAGTAGGATCAACAGCGGTGGCAGCAGCGTGGGGGGGGGTAGCCGCCCGGGCGTCCTCCAGCGACGAAAACGCCTCCTCAGTACACCAACGGGTTCTGGCACTCCATTCGATGCCAGGGCAACCAATTTCGCCTGCGTCGGCGCCGAGCTCTTAGAGGCCAGATGGCTTCTGCGCCTGCGTCGTTTGGACTTCCTCGAAGCACTACTTCCGCTCAAGGCACTCACGCTGCTGTCGCTCTCGATCGGCATAACTCCGATGGTGGCTCCTCCTACCGTCGACGCCAGCAACCGTATGCTCGTTTGCTCAGTGACAAAAGGTAGATGCTCTAGAGCTCCACCTATCGGTAGCGTCTGGTAGCACTAAAACTGTCCCTATACACAAACCCTAGCAGTGACTGCCACCAATAAGCTTTTTGACAGGCTGCTCAAAAGCTTACTCGAAAAACTTACTCGTAAGCTCGCCTCGCAGCACGTGCGGAGTGGAAATTTCCAATAGTTTATTGTTAATAATTTCCAAACCGCTTGTTTTTAACACTCGACAATTTTCACTCGACTTCCGCGGAGCACTAAATCACCGATTTAATTACTTTCCAACAAGGAAAACCTAGTTATTCGCAATCTGTACACGAGCGCAACGAAAACACGTCCGTCGTTAATCCATTCATGCGCGTCACTAATTAGATGACGAGGCATTTGGCTATTTTTTTTTTTTTTTTTTGATCGCGGAGGTATGGAAATCTATCGAAAGATACTAGGTCTGTCAACACTTCAGTTTCCTAGCATGCACGATTCATTGCTGAACCGAAGTTCCGCAACGCCTACGTACTAAAACCATCCTCATAGCCATTTATATATTACCATTATTTGCGATGTTTATGCCTTTATTGATGTTATGCCAAGACAGCAAGCAAATGTTTTGAACCAAACGTTTTAGCTAAGTCCAATCTCGGGAAAACCCGCTCAGGTACATGAACTGTTTAAAACAACCGAGACTGCCTCTCATAACCTGGACGCTAATGATATGACTATCATATTTGCTGAGGAGACCCTTCGCTATCAATCTTTTAACGGATTGACCACTCCAGATCCCCTCCAGTTCAGGGTGGCAGAATGGAATTCAATGTCACCTGCGGCTTCGAATCTGCGACGCAATTCAGTTCGTATGTCCGGTCTGTCGTATCTATTGATTTTGCGCTGGTGCGCATCATCCATAGAGTGTCCGTCTGTCACAATTTGTATGTCGATCACATCAATGTGATTTTGTCGTAGTGCCACCAGGTCCGGTTTATTAAGGCCGGATTCGCACTGCAGACTTGGTTCAACAATGACCGCGCAGCCTCTCTCCTCAAGTCCCCGCTTGATTCGATTTACTACGCAGTTGTGTCTAGCTACGCGCCTCCCATGCGATCGGTAACATTTTTGCATTATATGGTTTGTTGTTTCGGGAGCGTCACATCCTGCACGACACTGTCGTTCCAATTCGTGCCTTCCCTTGTAGTACGAGACTTCGTGGGTAGGGCATTTATCCGCAGACGAATACCGTCTATATATTCCTTTCCTGTTAGTAAACGCGTGGGTTGATTAACCCACCCGTGTTGCGGTCCCCAATGGCCCGCTTCACGGAGTCCGCTGCCATCAACTGAGAGGTACAATTTGTTCGCCCAATATTTTCTATTGCCGGACGCGATAACAATTCATGTTGTTCTGCAAATAATCTATCTCGGGCCCGTTGTTTTTCGGCTTCGAGGAAACTGGCTACCTCGTTTTGCGTGAGGTGAGGCCATTTAATGTTACTCAAACGTCTTAGCCTTAACATTGGAGCTACCCATCTAAGTGAT
>NW_022881387.1:0-22500 GCF_004382145.1 Drosophila mauritiana
GACGCCAAGTGAGCCTGCGTCCAGGGTAAGTCCTAGGTACTTGGTGCGGGTGCGTTGGGAATGATGACTCCGTTTAGCGTGACCGGTGGGCAGTCTCCTCTCCTTAGTGCAAATGTGTTTTGGGTAGATTTTCCGCGTTCACTACGATGTTCCACCTGCTGAGCCAGGGATGTAGCGCGTCCATTTGCCTTTGGATTGTTTCGGAGGCTTCTCGTGGGTCGGATGAGGAGGCGAGGAAAGCCGTGTCATCTGCATAAGTCGCTATAGTTAGGTTCCTGGAGGGGATTATGGGAAGGTCTGCGGTGTAAAGGGTGTACAGTATTTGGTCCGAGCACACTGCCTTGCGGAACTCCAGCTCTGATCAGTCTGGGTAGGCTTATTGCACTTCCGCATCTGACTTGGAATGCTCTTCCCTCAGTGTAGGATTTGAGGAGGGTAAAATGGGGGCTTGGGAGGTAGGATTTGAGTTTATGGAGGAGTCCAGGATGCCAAACTCTGTCGAATGCCTGCTTCACGTCGAGCATTACAGCGCAGCAGTATTTCTTTTGCTCGAATGCCTCGAGGATCCGTTCGACTAGCCGGTGGCATTGCTCTGGTGTTCCGTGGGAGCGCCTGAAGCCAAACTGGTGATCGGGGATCAAACCAGCCTCATCCAGTACTGGCAATACTCCTGCGCAAAAATACTCTTTCGAGTATTTTGGAGAGGATTGCCAGCAAACTAATCGGACGATAGGAGGCGAGATTGGCTTCAGGCTTACCAGGCTTGAGGAGGACAATAACCTCTGCTCTTTTCCACTCTTCCGGGAAGTACCCTAGCCGGAAGCAGCTGTTGTAAATGCTGGCCAGCATTTGTGTGCAGCGGAATGGGAGCATTTTTAGGGCCGCCGCATCTATACGATCCAGGCCTGGAGATTTGTTGTTCTTCAGTAGAGCAATCTCCTGCGCAACTTCCTCAGGGTCGACTGGTTCCAACGGGGACCGGGAGAGCTTGGGCTATTGAGAAACCGGGCTGTTTCAGCATGTTCTTCGGCAGTGCAGCAGTCGAACGGAGAGAAGGCGTTGTAAAGGTGTTCGGCGAAAGCTTCTGCTCTTTCAGCATCCGAACGGCACCAGGATCCATCTGCTTTGCGCACTGCGGAAACCTTTTTGGCTGGTCGTTTAATGTGGCGGGTGACGTTCCACAGATTGTGGTCTGGGTCCCGGGAGAGAGTTCCTCGAGGAATCTGAGGAAGGAGTCCTGGCGTAGGCTGGAGATCTTGTCCTTCAACTCCTTTGTGGCGTGATTGAGCGCTGTTTTGTCTCTTGGATTGCGCGTCAAGAACCAAACTCTCCTGAGACGCCTCTTCTCAGTCACGAGTGCCGCAATTTCCGGGGACCAGAGGTGGAGGTCCCTGCTAGGTGTTCTCGCAGTCTTTGGTGGCGGTGGGCTTGCGAATTCCGCAGCGTTTTGCATCTGCCTGGTGAGATTCCCGATAGCTTCATCAATGTTCCTGGGTGTGTTGAGGATGGGGTTCGGATTGACGGTGGAGAGCATCCAGGACGCGAACTTGGCGGCGTCGGTATATTTTCCAGTGAGCCTTCTGAGCGGGGTTTTCCTGAGGACTGGCGTGTTGATTAGCACGTTTATTGCACAGTGGTCTGACAGGAGATCAGCATTTGTTGTGCAGCTGATCTTCGCATGCCCTATGCCTTTCGACACAGCAAAGTCCAGTAGGTCTGGAGTCTTGAGGGATTCGTTGGCCAGTGAGTGGGCTCGCCAGTGGAGTGGCAGTCCAGTCGGTGGCGTTGCAGTACCCAAAACAGAGTTTTCCCTTTGGGGTTGTTGGCGCGCGATCCCCACCAAGAATGTTTGGCGTTATAATCTCCAGCTGCTATGAAGCGGGGCCCAAAATGCTCGAAGAACTCACTGAGGTGAGATGCTGTTATGCGGTATCTGGGGGGAAGTAGACCGCTCCAATGTCTAAATCTCCTTGCGGGCTGACAATCCTGATGACAGGACATTGTGCCCAGTCTTGCTGAAACGCGGGCAGCTCTAGGTATTGAATACCGCTCCTGATGAGGATGGCTGCTCCACCGCGTGCTCTGCAGAAGGATGGTCTGCATGGATGAGGTCATATCCGCTGATATTAAAGTGGGATCTGGGGGAGAAGTGGGTTTCGGCTACGAGTAGGATATCGATCTGGTGGGTCTTCAGATGGTGCTCGACTATGGCCTTGCTGTTCTGATTTTTAGTGACGCATATTGATATTGTCTCTATCATATAATTAATATAAAGACTTTAATGAATTGTGTCAAGTTGCCAAACACCTCGTCATCAATTTAGTGACGCATATGATATTGTCCCTATCATATAATTTTTGATATAAAGACTTTAAAGAATTCTATCAAGTTGCCAAATACCTCGTCATCAATTTAGTGACGCATATGATATTGTCTCTATCATATAATTAATATAAGACTTTAATGATTTGTGTCACGTTGCCAAACACCTCGTCATCAATTTAGTGACGCATATGATATTGTCCTATCATATAATTAATATAAAGACTTTTTAAAGAATTGTATCAAGTTGCCAAACACCTCGTCATCAACTACTATATTATGGTTGCGCCGACCTCTCATATTGTATTCTCTTATGTCTTCATAGGATTTTGGCAATTATACGAGTAAATTAAATAATATATGAAATGATTAATTATTATATGTATAAGGGAAAAAATGCTGAAATATTCCCATATTATCTTAGTATTATAGAGGAAAGACCGTTGCCGACCTCTGATATTGTTCAAAACTTATGTATTTATATGATTTTGGCAATTATATGAGTAAATTAAATAATATACATATAAAATGATTAAATATTATATGTATAAATGTATAAGGAAAAAATGATGAAATTCCCACATTATCTTAGTATTATAGAGGAAAGACCGTTGCTGACCTCTGATATTGTTCAAAACTTATGTATTTATATGATTTTGGCAATAATATGAGTAAATTAAATAATATACATATGAAAATGATTAATTATTATATGTATAAATGTATAAGGGAAAAATGCTGAAAATATTCCCATATTATCTTAGTATTATAGAGGAAAGACCGTTGCTGACCTCTGATATTGTTCAAAACTTATGTATTTATATGATTTTGGCAATTATATGAGTAAATTAAATAATATACATATGAAAATTATTAATTATTATATGTATAAGGGAAAAAATGCTGAAAATATCCCCACATTCTCTTAGTATTATAGAGAAAAGCCATTATAGTGAGAGGGTATAGTAGTGTAAACGACCGGAATTACGACAGAGGGTTCAAAAACTACTATAGGTAGGCTGGTTGCCGACCTCTCATATTGTTCAAAACTTATGTATTCATATGATTTTGGCAATTATATGAGTAAATTAAATAATATACATATGAAAATTATTAATTATTATATGTATAGGGAAAAAATGCTGAAATATTCCCACATTCTCTTAGTATTATAGAGAAAAGCCATTATAGTGAGAGGGTATAGTAGTGTAAACGACCGGAATTACGACAGAGGGTTCAAAAACTACTATAGGTAGGCAGTGGTTGCCGACCTCTCATATTGTTCAAAACTTATGTATTCATATGATTTTGGCAATTATATGAGTAAATTAAATAATATACATATGAAAATTATTAATTATTATATGTATAGGGGAAAAAATGCTGAAATATTCCCACATTCTCTTAGTATTATAGAGAAAAGCCATTATAGTGAGAGGGTATATAGTGTAAACGACCGGAATTACGACAGAGGGTTCAAAAACTACTATAGGTAGGCAGTGGTTGCCGACCTCTCATATTGTTCAAAACTTATGTATTCATATGATTTTGGCAATAATATGAGTAAATTAAATAATATACATATGAAAATGATTAATTATTATATGTATAAGGGAAAAAATGCTGAAAATATCCCACATTCTCTTAGTATTATAGAGAAAAGCCATTATAGTGAGAGGGTATAGTAGTGTAAACGACCGGAATTACGACAGAGGGTTCAAAAACTACTATAGGTAGGCAGTGGTTGCCGACCTCTCATATTGTTCAAAACTTATGTATTCATATGATTTTGGCAATAATATGAGTAAATTAAATAATATACATATGAAAATGATTAATTATTATATGTATAAGGGAAAAAATGCTGAAAATATCCCACATTCTCTTAGTATTATAGAGAAAAGCCATTATAGTGAGAGGGTATAGTAGTGTAAACGACCGGAATTACGACAGAGGGTTCAAAAACTACTATAGGTAGGCAGTGGTTGCCGACCTCTCATATTGTTCAAAACTTATGTATTCATATGATTTTGGCAATAATATGAGTAAATTAAATAATATACATATGAAAATGATTAATTATTATATGTATAAGGGAAAAAATGCTGAAAATATCCCACATTCTCTTAGTATTATAGAGAAAAGCCATTATAGTGAGAGGGTATAGTAGTGTAAACGACCGGAATTACGACAGAGGGTTCAAAAACTACTATAGGTAGGCAGTGGTTGCCGACCTCTCATATTGTTCAAAACTTATGTATTCATGATTTTGGCAATAATATGAGTAAATTAAATAATATACATATGAAAATGATTAATTATTATATGTATAAGGGAAAAAATGCTGAAAATATCCCACATTCTCTTAGTATTATAGAGAAAAGCCATTATAGTGAGAGGTATAGTAGTGTAAACGACCGGAATTACGACAGAGGGTTCAAAAACTACTATAGGTAGGCAGTGGTTGCCGACCTCTCATATTGTTCAAAACTTATGTATTCATATGATTTTGGCAATAATATGAGTAAATTAAATAATATACATATGAAAATGATTAATTATTATATGTATAAGGGAAAAATAATCATATTATATATGAATAATGGAAAAAAAATGAAATGTTCCTATAATCTCTTAATATATAAGAGAATAGCCCGTATGTTGGGTGGCAAACGGAATTGAAAATACCCGCTTTGAGGACAGCGGGTTCAAAAACTACTATAGGTAGGCAGTGGTTGCCGACCTCCCGCATTATTCGAAATATTTATTTCGGATTATGTTTATATTGGTTACATACAATAAAGTATATTATTATCCGTACAAATTTGTTTCTCAGTTCTATAGAACACGGGACTTGGCTCCGCGGATAATAGGAATATACGCTTTATAGATAATATCGTTGAAACAAAAGTCAAGTTTCTATTATATATAGAATAACAAATCGTTTCCATATATTATCGTTAATTTTTGGAGGCAGGCAAATATTAATTTATTACCTGCCGTATAGTTGGATTATTATATCGTTACGGTATAATACAAATATGGATTCTTATGAAAGAAATATAAAATTATATATTAAATGTGGAAATATTATCATATGCGCTTGGTTTTATGTTATATATTACCAGAGATATATATGAAAAGAGATAAATTTTAAATTTATCTTCAAAATGCAAATGATTTAACTTAATATTTATATTGGTTAAACAAAAATTGTACATGTGTGGATACAATAATTATGTATGTTGGAAATAAAATGATATTTTATAATGAAATATGTATGTATAAAAAGATAAAATTATAGAAATATATATATTACAATAATTAGATGAATTCTTGTTATATTGGTAAAACAGTATAAATTAAAATGAAAATATGGATTACGAATGCTATATAAAAATGGCCGTAATCGAATGGATTTTTTACTTATATATTTAAAATTTTACCCAAAGGCGAAATATTGAATTTTATTCAATATAATAAAAATCATGGAATTATATAAAGTGAAAAATCTATATATCTATATATCTATTATATTGCTTATTTCGATTCAAAAATATATGAATGGAATATGAAGGAAAAACATTATTCTGGTTGATCCTGCCAGTAGTTATATGCTTGTCTCAAAGATTAAGCCATGCATGTCTAAGTACACACGAATTAAAAGTGAAACCGCAAAAGGCTCATTATATCAGTTATGGTTCCTTAGATCGTTAACAGTTACTTGGATAACTGTGGTAATTCTAGAGCTAATACATGCAATTAAAACATGAACCTTATGGGACATTTGCTTTTATTAGGCTAAAACCAAGCGATCGCAAGATCGTTATATTGGTTGAACTCTAGATAACATGCAGATCGTATGGTCTTGTACCGACGACAGATCTTTCAAATGTCTGCCCTATCAACTTTTGATGGTAGTATCTAGGACTACATGGTTGCAACGGGTAACGGGGAATCAGGGTTCGATTCCGGAGAGGGAGCCTGAGAAACGGCTACCACATCTAAGGAAGCAGCAGGCGCGTAAATTACCCACTCCCAGCTCGGGGAGGTAGTGACGAAAAATAACAATACAGGACTCATATCCGAGGCCCTGTAATTGGAATGAGTACACTTTAAATCCTTTAACAAGGACCAATTGGAGGGCAAGTCTGGTGCCAGCAGCCGCGGTAATTCCAGCTCCAATAGCGTATATTAAAGTTGTTGCGGTTAAACGTTCGTAGTTGAACTTGTGCTTCATACGGGTAGTACAACTTACAATTGTGGTTAGTACTATACCTTTATGTATGTAAGCGTATTACCGGTGGAGTTCTTATATGTGATTAAATACTTGTATTTTTTCATATGTTCCTCCTATTTAAAAACCTGCACTAGTGCTCTTAAACGAGTGTTATTGTGGCCGGTACTATTACTTTGAACAAATTAGAGTGCTTAAAGCAGGCTTCAAATGCCTGAATATTCTGTGCATGGGATAATGAAATAAGACCTCTGTTCTGCTTCATTGGTTTTCAGATCAAGAGGTAATGATTAATAGAAGCAGTTTGGGGGCATTAGTATTACGACGCGAGAGGTGAAATTCTTGGACCGTCGTAACTAACTTAAGCGAAAGATTTGCCAAAGATGTTTTCATTAATCAAGAACGAAAGTTAGAGGTTCGAAGGCGATCAGATACCGCCCTAGTTCTAACCATAAACGATGCCAGCTAGCAATTGGGTGTAGCTACTTTTATGGCTCTCTCAGTCGCTTCCCGGGAAACCAAAGCTTTTGGGCTCCGGGGGAAGTATGGTTGCAAAGCTGAAACTTAAAGGAATTGACGGAAGGGCACCACCAGGAGTGGAGCCTGCGCTTAATTTGACTCAACACGGGAAAACTTACCAGGTCCGAACATAAGTGTGTAAGACAGATTGATAGCTCTTTCTCGAATCTATGGGTGGTGGTGCATGGCCGTTCTTAGTTCGTGGAGTGATTTGTCTGGTTAATTCCGATAACGAACGAGACTCAAATATATTAAATAGATATCTTCAGGATTATGGTGCTGAAGCTTATGTAGCCTTCATTCATGGTGGCAGTAAAATGTTTTATTGTGTTTGAATGTGTTTATGTAAGTGGACCGTACCTGTTGGTTTGTCCCATTATAAGGACACTAGCTTCTTAAATGGACAAATTGCGTCTAGCAATAATGAGATTGAGCAATAACAGGTCTGTGATGCCCTTAGATGTCTGGGCTGCACGCGCGCTACAATGAAAGTATCAACGTGTATTTCCTAGACCGAGAGGTCCGGTAAACCGCTGAACCACTTTCATGCTGGGATTGTGAACTGAAACTGTTCACATGAACTTGGAATTCCCAGTAAGTGTGAGTCATTAACTCGCATGATTACGTCCCTGCCCTTTGTACACACCGCCCGTCCTACTACCGATTGAATTATTTAGTGAGGTCTCCGGACGTGATCACTGTGACGCCTTGCGTGTTACGGTTGTTTCGCAAAAGTTGACCGAACTTGATTATTTAGAGGAAGTAAAAGTCGTAACAAGGTTTCCGTAGGTGAACCTGCGGAAGGATCATTATGTATAATATCTTATCGTTAATAAACATTTGTATAATACAAATAAATACAATTTACCAAAATAAAAATATTACAAAATGATTCCACGGAATCAAAAGTTAAAGTCAAAATAAAATGAAGATGGCTTTTATTTTATATGTGGGGCTTGGCAACCTCATAAAAAGACTTTAACATTAATTAATGTTGTTGTGCGTATTTGTGGCAGTACCTACTACAACAATGGCGTTTCCTATAAAAACAAATTCTCGAAAATGGAAATCGAAGAAAACTGAACAAAATTTGAAAGTAGAAGTCGAATTAAAATTAAAATAATTTGAATGTGGTATTCAAAATAAGTGTGTGTGTATATGGACCATAATATACACGCGTTGCGAATATGTATTGTTCATCTATGTTATGAGCATACGTTGGCTAATGCAACAACCTAAAATATACAATGTTTGTACCTGTCATCCATCAGGTTAATGTTTTATATAAATTTTGCAGTATGTGTCACCCAAAATAGCAAACCATAACCAGATTTTTATGATACATAATGCTTATATGAAACTAAGACATATCGCAACATTTATTTTTAGGTATAAAAATAAATTTATTGAAGGAATTGATATATGCCAGTAAAATGGTGTATTTTTAATTTCTTTCAATAAAAACAATATTGATATTATATAAAAATGAATTATAAACTCTAAGCGGTGGATCACTCGGCTCATGGGTCGATGAAGAACGCAGCAAACTGTGCGTCATCGTGTGAACTGCAGGACACATGAACATCGACATTTTGAACGCATATCGCAGGTCCATGCTGTTATGTACTTTAATTAATTTTATAGTGCTGCTTGGACTACATATGGTTGAGGGTTGTAAGACTATGCTAATTAAGTTGTTATAAATTTTTTATAAGCATATGGTATATTATTGGATTTAAATAATGATTTTATTCATAATATTAAAAAGAAATGAAAAACATTATCTCACATTTGAATGTGAAAAACGAAGAGAAATATTTTCTTTTTCAATCAAATAATACTGAGAAATGTCTAGCATAAAAAATTGAAATATTTTTCATCTAGAATTGTCTCTTATTAATGATTCGGGAAAAAGAAAAATCTTGGTTTTGTTATTATTCTTCGTTGGTTCGTTAAATGGATAAAAAATAACTTTGCTTACAAGAACTATTGGAACTATTTATAACGAATTTAATTGATTGTTTTATCATTTATATATAAAGAATTTATGGCAAAAAATAGTTATATATACAACCTCAACTCATATGGGACTACCCCCTGAATTTAAGCATATTAATTAGGGGAGGAAAAGAAACTAACAAGGATTTTCTTAGTAGCGGCGAGCGAAAAGAAAACAGTTCAGCACTAAGTCACTTTGTCTATATGGCAAATGTGAGATGCAGTGTATGGAGCGTCAATATTCTAGTATGAGAAATTAATGATTTAAGTCCTTCTTAAATGAGGCCATTTACCCATAGAGGGTGCCAGGCCCGTATAACGTTAATGATTACTAGATGATGTTTCCAAAGAGTCGTGTTGCTTGATAGTGCAGCACTAAGTGGGTGGTAAACTCCATCTAAAACTAAATATAACCATGAGACCGATAGTAAACAAGTACCGTGAGGGAAAGTTGAAAGAACTCTGAATAGAGAGTTAAACAGTACGTGAAACTGCTTAGAGGTTAAGCCCGATGAACCTGAATATCCGTTATGGAAAATTCATCATTAAAATTGTAATATTTAAATAATATTATTAAGAATAATGTGCATTTTTTCCATATAAGGACATTGTAATCTATTAGCATATCCCAAATTTATCATAAAATATAACTTATAGTTTATTCCAATTAAATTGCTTGCATTTTAACACAGAATAAATGTTATTAATTTGATAAAGTGCTGATAGATTATATTATTACAGAGCGTTAATTTTTCGGAATTATATAATGGCATAATTATCATTGATTTTTGTGTTTATTATATGCTCTTGTATGATTAACAATGCGAAAGATTCAGGATACCTTCGGGACCCGTCTTGAAACACGGACCAAGGAGTCTAACATATGTGCAAGTTATTGGGATGTAAACCTAATAGCGTAATTAACTTGACTAATAATGGGATTAGTTTTTTAGCTATTTATAGCTAATTAACACAATCCCGGGGCGTTCTATATAGTTATGTATAATGTATATTTATATTATTTATGCCTCTAACTGGAACGTACCTTGAGCATATATGCTGTGACCCGAAAGATGGTGAACTATACTTGATCAGGTTGAAGTCAGGGGAAACCCTGATGGAAGACCGAAACAGTTCTGACGTGCAAATCGATTGTCAGAATTGAGTATAGGGCGAAAGACCAATCGAACCATCTAGTAGCTGGTTCCTTCCGAAGTTTCCCTCAGATAGCTGGTGCATTTTAATTATTATATAAAATAATCTTATCTGGTAAAGCGAATGATTAGAGGCCTTAGGTCGAAACGATCTTAAACCTATTCTCAAACTTTAAATGGGTAAGAACCTTAACTTTCTTGATATGAAGTTCAAGGTTATGATATAATGTGCCCAGTGGGCCACTTTTGGTAAGCAGAACTGGCGCTGTGGGATGAACCAAACGTAATGTTACGGTGCCCAAATTAACAACTCATGCAGATACCATGAAAGGCGTTGGTGCTTAAAACAGCCAGGACGGTGATCATGGGAGTCGAAATCCGCTAAGGAGTGTGTAACAACTCACCTGCCGAAGCAACTAGCCCTTTAAAATGGATGGCGCTTAAGTTGTATACCCTATACATTACCGCTAAAGTAGATGATTTATATTACTTGTGATATAAATTTTGAAACTTAGTGAGTAGGAAGGTACAATGGTATGCGTAGAAGTGTTTTGGCGTAAGCCTGCATGGAGCTGCCATTGGTACAGATCTTGGTGGTAGTAGCAAATAATCGAATGAGACCTTGGAGGACTGAAGTGGAGAAGGGTTTCGTGTGAACAGTGGTTGATCACGAGTTAGTCGGTCCTAAGTTCAAGGCGAAAGCCGAAAATTTTCAAGTAAAACAAAAATGCCTAACTATATAAACAAAGCGAATATAATACACTTGAATAATTTTGAACGAAAGGGAATACGGTTCCAATCCGTAACCTGTTGAGTATCCGTTTGTTATTAAATATGGGCCTCGTGCTCATCCTGGCAACAGGAACGACCATAAAGAAGCCGTCGAGAGATATCGGAAGAGTTTTCTTTTCTGTTTTATAGCCGTACTACCATGGAAGTCTTTCGCAGAGAGATATGGTAGATGGGCTAGAAGAGCATGACATATACTGTTGGTCGATATTTCTCCTCGGACCTTGAAAATTTATGGTGGGGACACGCAAACTTCTCAAACAGGCCGTACCAATATCCCGCAGCTGGTCTCCAAGGTGAAGAGTCTCTAGTCGATAGAATAATGTAGGTAAGGGAAGTCGGCAAATTAGATCCGTAACTTCGGGATAAGGATTGGCTCTGAAGATTGAGATAGTCGGGCTTGATTGGGAAAACAATAACATGGTTTATGTGCTCGTTCTGGGTAAATAGAGTTTCTAGCATTTATGTTAGTTACTTGTTCCCCGGATAGTTTAGTTACGTAGCCAATTGTGGAACTTTCTTGCTAAAATTTTTAAGAATACTATTTGGGTTAAACCAATTAGTTCTTATCAATTATAACGATTATCAATTAACAATCAATTCAGAACTGGCACGGACTTGGGGAATCCGACTGTCTAATTAAAACAAAGCATTGTGATGGCCCTAGCGGGTGTTGACACAATGTGATTTCTGCCCAGTGCTCTGAATGTCAAAGTGAAGAAATTCAAGTAAGCGCGGGTCAACGGCGGGAGTAACTATGACTCTCTTAAGGTAGCCAAATGCCTCGTCATCTAATTAGTGACGCGCATGAATGGATTAACGACGGACGTGTTTTCGTTGCGCTCGTGTACAGATTGCGAATAACTAAGTTTTCCTTGTTTGGAAAGTAATTAAATCGGTGATTTAGTGCTCCGCGGAAGTCGAGTGAAAATTGTCGAGTGGTTAAAAACAAGCCGGTTTGGAAATTATTAACAATAAACTATTGGAAATTTTCCACTCCGCACGTGCTGCGAGGCGAGCTTACGAGTAAGTTTTTCGAGTAAGCTTTTTGAGCAGCTGTCAAAAAGCTTATTGGTGGCAGTCACTGCTAGGGTTTGTGTCTAGGGACAGTTTAGTGCTACCAGACGCTACCGATAGGTGGAGCTCTAGAGCATCTACCTTTTGTCACTGAGCAAACGAGCATACGGTTGCTGGCGTCGACGGTAGGAGGAGCCACCATCGGAGTTATGCCGACCGAGAGCGACAGCAGCGCGAGTGCCTTGAGCGGATGTAGTGCCTCGAGAAATCCAGACGAGGCAGGCGCAGAAGCCATCTGGCCTCTAAGAGCTCGGCGCCGACGCAGGCGAAATTGGTTGCCCTGGCGTCGAATGGAGTGCCAGAACCCGTTGGTGTACTTGAGGAGGCGTTTTCGTCGCTGGAGGACGCCCGGCGGCTACGGCAAACGCTGCCATCGATGCTGCCCCCCCAACGCTGCTGCCACCGCTGTTGATCCTACTGCTGCCCCTGCTGCCGACCACACTGCTGCCTCCGCCGTTTCCACTGCTGCTAAAATTGTTGCCACCACTGCCACCGCCGCTACCGCTGCCGCCCGTGCTGGGCAAGCAGCCATGATGGCAGAGCTGTCGGCCACCCAGCGCATGGTGAGAAGCAGCTTCCGCAGCCTAGGAGAAGTGGACACGGAAGAGCTCTCGTATGCTATCAGCCGCTACGATGAGCTGGTGCTGGCGTTAATGCTCCGGTGTGGAGAACTGGAGACGCGGCTCGCTATGCCGCCACCGCCGCCGCCGTCGTTCGAATCCGTTAAAGAATACGGCCGCCAATGCTCCCCAGATGCCACAGGTTGCACCCATCGCTGCCCCCGCGGACCACCAAGGTTCGCGAGACGTGGTCAGCGGTGGTGAAGTGCGACGACCCTGCGCTATCGGGAAAGCTATAGCGGAAAAGGTGCGAACGATGGTTGCACCCTCCCTCGGAGTCAGAGTACATGAGGTACGTGAGCTCCGTCGAGGTGGTGGTGCGATCATTCGTACTCCTTCAGTTGGAGAGGCTGCAGAAGGTGGTAGCATCAAAGAGGTTCGCTGAAGTTGGGCTAAATGTGGCACGGAATGCGGCCGAGAAGCCGAAGGTCGTCGTCTATGACGTCGACACAGCTATCGGCCCTGAGGAATTCATGCAGGAGCTGCATGGAAAATAACTTCGACAGCGATATGACTATGTCCCAATTTAGAAGTCCGTGCACCTGGTGACCAAGGCGTGGTCGGTAACCGACGGCGCCACAGTAAATGTAACGCTAGAGGTAGACGACCGCGCCGATGGCGAAGCTTGATGTAGGTCGTGTCTACATCAAGTGGTTCTCATTCCGATGCGAGCACAGGTCCGCACATACGCCTGCCACAGATGCGTGGGTTCGACCACAAGGTCAGCGAATGCCGGCAGAAGGACAATGTCTGCCGCCAGTGCGGGCAACAAGGCCACACCGCGGGCAAAGTGCCAAAACCCGGTGGACTGCCGGAACTGCCGTCACAGAGGGCAACCCTCGGGGCATTACATGCTCTCGAACGTGTGCCCGATATACGGGGCGTTGCTGGCGGAGGGTGCAAGCTAGACATTAATGTTTAGCTTCATCCAAGCGAACTGTGGCCGAGGCAGAGCTGCGACCATCGAGCTCGGAGTCCGACTCAGGAGATCGGAGTCTATGTTCGCGCTGGTGCAGGAGCCGTATCTCGGCGGGGACGGAATGGATGTGCTGCCTGAAGGAATGAGAATTTTCACCGATCGGCGAGGGAAGGCAGCCATCCTAGTAGATCAACAGGAAGCCATCTGTATGCCAGTGGAGACCCTCACCACGGATTATGGCGTATGTCTGGTCGTTAAAGGGAGCTTTGGCTCAATCTTCCTTTGCGCCGCATACTGCCAGTTCGATGCACCTCTGGAACCGTACCTCCGGTACATGGATGCGGTCCTGCTGCAGGCCAGCAGAACCCCCGCAATCCTGGGCCTCGACGCGAATGCAGTGTCCCCCATGTGGCTTAGCAAACTCTCTCGTCATGCCGAGGGGCAAGCTAACTACAGACGGGGTGAGCTGCTGTCAGAGTGGATGCTGGAGGCAAGAGTCGCCGCCCTAAACAGTCAACAGAGGTGTACACGTTCGATAATCACAGAGCTACTAGCGATATCGACGTGACAATCGTCAATGAGGCAGCATCTATGTGGGCCACATATGAGTGGAGAGTGGACGAGTGGGAATTGAGTGACCACAACATCATTACTGTTGTGGCCGAACCAACTACCGCGCGCGCAGTTGAGAGCATAGCTCCTGTGCCGTCCTGGAACTTCTCCAATGCACGTTGGCGATTGTTCAAGGAGGAAATGTGAGTAGAGCAGCCGAACTTCCGGAAAACTTCTCAGAGTCGCCGTTGGACCAGCAAGTTCGACCCTGCGCAGTATAGTACATAATGTATGTGATATTGCGCTGGGAAGAAAGTCAATTCGATCGCCCAACAGGAGAGCACGTTGGTGGACTGCCGACCTCTGCGCTGCAAGGCGCGAAGTCCGGAGACTTCGTCGCCTACTCCAAGATGGAAGGCGTCGTGATGACGGTGCCGCTATAGAGCGTGTAGTGGTCGAGCTGAGGCGGGCCTCAGCAAACTACAAGAAGCTCATTGGGAGGGCGAAAATGGATGACTGGAAACGCTTCGTGGGAGATCATGCCGACGACCCATGGGGGCGCGTCTACAAGATTTGCCGAGGCCGCAGAAAGTGCACGGAGATTGGGTGCCTCCGCGTGAATGGCGAGCTCATCACTGATTGGGGTGACTGTGCACGAGTGCTCCTCCGCAATTTCTTCCCAGTTGCGGAGTCCGAAGCACCGACTGCCATCGCGGAGGAAGTCCCACCGGCCCTCGAAGAATTCGAGGTTGATGCATGTGTTTGCCCGGTTGAAGAGCAGGCGCTCTCCCGGCTTGGACGGCATCAATGGCACTATCTGCAAGGCAGTCTGGCGCGCCATACCGAGCACCTAGCATCGTTGTTTTCCGATGCATCCGATTAGGATACTTTCCCGCGAGTGGAAGTGCCCACGAGTTGTCTCGCTGCTCAAAGGGCCAGATAAGGACAAGTGTGAGCCCTCCTCATATAGAGGAATATGCTTGCTGCCAGTCTTTGGTAAGGTGCTCGAGGCCATCATGGTGAATCGTGTGAGAGAAGTTCTTCCGGAAGCTGCAGATGGCAGTTTGGATTTCGCCAAGGACGATGTGTGGAGGATGCTTGGAGACACGTGAAGAGCAGTGTTTGTGCCAGCCCGGCGCAATACGTGCTCGGCACATTCGTGGACTTCAAAGGAGCATTCGACAACGTCGAATGGAGTGCTGCACTCCGCCGACTAGCAGACTTGGGATGCCGGGAGATGGGCTTGTGGCAGAGCTTTTTCTCCGGCCGAAGAGCAGTGATCCGAAGCAGTTCCGGTACTGTGGAAGTACCGGTAACTAGAGGCTGCCCGCAGGGGTCAATCAGTGGCCCATTTATCTGGGACATTCTGATGGATGTACTGCTTCAGCGTCTCCAGCCGTATTGCCAGCTGAGTGCATACGCTGATGACTTGCTGCTTCTCGTCGAGGGAAATTCCCGAGCTATGCTAGAGGAAAAGGAGCACAGCTGATGTCCATCGTAGAAGCGTGGGGAGCGGAAGTTGGCGTTGCCGTCTCGACCAGCAAGACGGTAATAATGCTGCTAAAAAGGTGCCTTGAGACGTGCGCCTACGGTGAGGTTTGCTGGAGCGAACCTTCCGTATGTGCGTAGCTGTCGGTACCTTGGCATCACGGTCAGTGAAGGAATGAAATTCCTCACGCACATAGCTTCGCTTCGCCAGCGGATGACCGGAGTCGTTGGAGCATTGGCGGCGTGTGCTTCGAGCCGACTGGGGCTTCAGTCCTCGAGCCAGGCGGACCATATATGACGGACTCATGGCACCTTGTGTGCTGTTTGGTGCCCCGGTATGGTATGACACCGCCGAGCAAGTAGCCGCCCGGAGACGACTAGCCTCCTGCCAGAGGCTAATCCTGCTTGGATGCCTTTCGGTATGCCGAACAGTGTCCACAGTGGCACTGCAGGTACTTGGTGGAGCTCCCCCGCTTGACTTGGCTGCTAAGTTTTAGCGGTCAAATACAAGCTGAAGCGTGGATTACCCGCTGGAGGAGAACGACTGGCTATATGACGAGGACACTACGTGTCTAAGCTGGAAGCAGAGGAAGACTCGCCTAGAAGAGTGCTTACTGCAGAGTTGGCAGAACAGATGGGATGATGACAGCGAACCAGGACGGGTGACGCATAAATTCATCCCATATGTCACTCTCGCCTATCGGGATCCAAGATTTGGATTCTCGATGAGGACGTCTTACCTGCTGACAGGTCACGGGTCGTTTAACGCATTTTTGCAAGGGAGAGCCCTCAGCGATACCACTGCTTGCGCTTGTGGAGATCCATATGAGGACTGGATGCACATATTGTGCGCTTGCCCCCTATATGCAGATTTGCGGAACCTCGATGGACTTGGAGTGCAGCGCCTTGGCGAAAAACTGGACCTTCGATAGAATCCTGGAAGATCAACAGAGGACTCAACGGCTGGCAGTGTTTGCGGACGAAGTGTTCCGTAGGAGGAGGGGTGTTTAGCCCAACAACTTCGCCGTGTGGTTAGCGGGCGAGAATACTTCCACAGTCCGCTATTGCTTGTCGTAAGAGGCGACTAATATAGCCATAGGTCCCTCTAACCCTGCTTGTCGGAGCAAAAGGAGGAGGCCCCCCGAGCCTCTCTTTCGGTACCACGGGTTGTGCAGCTATCCAAGACTGCACATTGAGTAGGCCCCCTGGTGGGAGTATCGTGGTGGCTGTGGTTGGTACCCATATCGCGGGTAGAGCCTTTCGTGTTCGACGTTTGAGTTACGGTGCTAGTTGCGCAAAACTCGGGTGCTGTGACCCAGAGATCAGTAGAGATTTAGGTAGATCTCGCTCCTCAGCAAGGGGGAGTGCTTGCCCGGCAAGCAAGTACTCGAATTGCTACCGGGGTGGTCGCTATGTACATAGCTATAGCTTCTAGTCCGGGACGCTTGTCTGGCGTATCCAGACACATACACCATGTTGATACATGCACCACTTGGGGTGTTCAGGGTGTCGTGGTTGTAATCCCTTCAGTGTGGAACACGCCACGTAAAACAAGTTCGGAGAGATCTGAAAAGTCCGTTCGTTGTCCCTATCTACTATCTAGCGAAACCACAGCCAAGGGAACGGCTTGGAATAATTAGCGGGGAAAGAAGACCCTTTTGAGCTTGACTCTAATCTGGCAGTGTAAGGAGACATAAGAGGTGTAGAATAAGTGGGAGATATTAGACCTCGGTTTGGTATCGTCAATGAAATACCACTACTCTTATTGTTTCCTTACTTACTTGATAAATGGAACGTGTATCATTTCCTAGCCATTATACGGATATATTTATTATATCTTATGGTATTGGGTTTTGATGCAAGCTTCTTGATCAAAGTATACGAGTTGTTATATAATCGCAAACAAATTCTTTAATAAAACGATGCATTTATGTATTTTTGATTTGAAAATTTGGTATAACTCAATTACTCAGTATGATCCAATTCAAGGACATTGCCAGGTAGGGAGTTTGACTGGGGCGGTACATCTCTCAAATAATAACGGAGGTGTCCCAAGGCCAGCTCAGTGCGGACAGAAACCACACATAGAGCAAAAGGGCAAATGCTGACTTGATCTCGGTGTTTCAGTACACACAGGGGACAGCAAAAGCTCGGCCTATCGATCCTTTTGGTTTAAAGAGTTTTTAACAAGAGGTGTCAGAAAAGTTACCATAGGGATAACTGGCTTGTGGCGGCCAAGCGTTCATAGCGACGTCGCTTTTTGATCCTTCGATGTCGGCTCTCCTATCATTGTGAAGCAAAATTCACCAAGCGTTGGATTGTTCACCCATGCAAGGGAACGTGAGCTGGGTTTAGACCGTCGTGAGAAGGTTAGTTTTACCCTACTAATGACAAAACGTTGTTGCGACAGCATTCCTGCGTAGTACGAGAGGAACCGCAGGTACGGACCAATGGCACAATACTTGTTCGAGCGAACAGTGGTATGACGCTACGTCCGTTGGATTATGCCTGAACGCCTCTAAGGTCGTATCCGTGCTGGACTGCCAATGATAAATAAGGGGCAATTTGCATTGTATGGCTTCTAAACCATTTAAAGTTTATAATTTATTTTATAAACGACAATGGATGTGATGCCAATGTAATTGTAACATAGTAAATTAGGAGGATCTTCGATCACCTGATGCCGCGCTAGTTACATATAAAAGCATTATTTAATACAATGACAAAGCCTAGAATCAATTGTAAACGACTTTTGTAACAGGCAAGGTGTTGTAAGTGGTTGAGCAGCTGCCATACTGCGATCCACTGAAGCTTATCCTTTGCTTGATGATTCGATAAATAAATGATTTTTCCTGTAGCCAAACAAACACCTCGTCATCAATTTAGTGACGCATATGATATTGTCCCTATCATATAATTTTTGATATAAAGACTTTAAAGAATTATATCAAGTTGCAAATATCGTCATCAATTTAGTGACGCATATGATATGTCCCTATCGTATAATTTGATATAAAGACTTTAAAGATTCTTACGTTGCCAAATACCTCGTCATCAATTTAGTGACGCATATGATATTGTCCCTATCATATAATTAATATAAAGACTTTAATGAATTGTGTCAAGTTGCAAACACCTCGTCATCATTTATGACGCATATGATATTGTCCCTATCATATAATTTTTGATATAAAACTTTAAAGAATTGTATCAAGTTGCCAAATACCTCGTCATCAATTTAGTGACGCATATGATATTGTCCCTATCATATAATTAATATAAAGACTTTAATGAATTGTGTCAAGTTGCCAAACACCTCGTCATCAATTTAGTGACGCATATGATATTGTCCCTATCATATAATTTTTGATATAAAGACTTTAAAGAATTATATCAAGTTGCCAAATACCTCGTCATCAATTTAGTGACGCATATGATATTGTCCTATCATATAATTAATATAAAGACTTTAATGAATTGTGTAAGTGCCAAACACCTCGTCATCAATTTAGTGACGCATATGATATTGTCCCTATCATATAATTTTTGATATAAAAACTTTAAAGAATTGTATCAAGTTGCCAAATACCTCGTCATCAATTTAGTGACGCATATGATATTGTCCCTATCATATAATTAATATAAAGACTTTAATGAATTGTGTCAAGTTGCCAAACCCTCGTCATCAATTTAGTGACGCATATGATATTGTCCCTATCATATAATTTTGATATAAAGACTAAAAAGAATTAGTATCAAGTTGCAAATACCTCGTCATCAATTTAGTGACGCATATGATATTGTCCCTACATATCATATAATAATAAAAGACTTTAATGAATTTGTCAAGTTGCAAACACCTCGTCACAATTTAGTGACGCATATGATATTGTCCCTATCATATAATTTTGATATAAAGACTTTAAAGAATTTATCAAGTTGCCAAATACCTCGTCATCAATTTAGTGACGCATATGATATTGTCTCTATCATATAATTAATATAAAGACTTAAAGATTGTGTCACGTTGCCAAACCTCGTCATCAATTTAGTGACGCATATGATATTGTCCCTATCATAATAATTAATAAAAGACTTTTAAGAATGTATCAAGTTGCCAAACACCTCGTCATCAACTACTATATTATGGTGCGCCGACCTCTCATATTGTATTCTCTTATGTCTTCATAGGATTTTGGCAATTATACGAGTAAATTAAATAATATACATATGAAAATGATTAATTATTATATGTATAAGGGAAAAATGCTGAAATATTCCCATATTATCTTAGTATTATAGAGGAAAGACCGTTGCCGACCTCTGATATTGTTCAAAACTTATGTATTTATATGATTTTGGCAATTATATGAGTAAATTAAATAATATACATATAAATGATTAAATATATATGTATAAATGTATAAAGGAAAAAATGATGAAATATTCCCACATTATCTTAGTATTATAGAGGAAAGACCGTTGCTGACCTCTGATATTGTTCAAACTTATGTATTTATATGATTTTGGCAATAATATGAGTAAATTAAATAATATACATATGAAAATGATTAATTATTATATGTATAAATGTATAAGGGAAAAAATGCTGAAATATTCCCATATTATCTTAGTATTATAGAGAAAGACCGTTGCTGACCTCTGATATTGTTCAAACTTATGTATTTATATGATTTTGGCAATTATATGAGTAAATTAAATAAATACATATGAAATTATTAATTATTATATGTTAAGGGAAAAAATGCTGAAAATATCCCACATTCTCTTAGTATTATAGAGAAAAGCCATTATAGTGAGAGGGTATAGTAGTGTAAACGACCGGAATTACGACAGAGGGTCAAAACTACTATAGGTAGGCAGTGGTTGCCGACCTCTCATATTGTTCAAAACTTATGTATTCATATGATTTTGGCAATTATATGAGTAAATTAAATAATATACATATGAAAATTATTAATTATTATATGTATAGGGGAAAAATGCTGAAATATTCCCACATTCTCTTAGTATTATAGAGAAAAGCCATTATAGTGAGAGGGTATAGTAGTGTAAACGACCGGAATTACGACAGAGGGTTCAAAACTACTATAGGTAGGCAGTGGTTGCCGACCTCTCATATGTTCAAAACTTATGTATTCATATGATTTGGCAATAATAGAGTAAATTAATAATATACATATGAAAATGATTAATTATTATATGTATAAGGGAAAAAATGCTGAAAATATCCCACATTCTCTTAGTATTATAGAGAAAAGCCATTATAGTGAGAGGGTATAGTAGTGTAAACGACCGGAATTACGACAGAGGGTTCAAAAAACTACTATAGGTAGGCAGTGGTTGCCGACCTCTCATATTGTTCAAAACTTATGTATTCATATGATTTTGGCAATAATATGAGTAAATTAAATAATATACATATGAAAATGATTAATTATTATATGTATAAGGGAAAAAATGCTGAAAATATCCCACATTCTCTTAGTATTATAGAGAAAAGCCATTATAGTGAGAGGTATAGTAGTGTAAACGACCGGAATTACGACAGAGGGTTCAAAAACTACTATAGGTAGGCAGTGGTTGCCGACCTCTCATATTGTTCAAAACTTATGTATTCATATGATTTGCAATAATATGAGTAAATTAAATAATATACATATGAAAATGATTAATTATTATATGTATAAGGGAAAAAATGCTGAAAATATCCCACATTCTCTTAATATATAAGAAAAGCCATTATAGTGAAGGGTATAGTAGTGTAAACGACCGGAATTACGACAGAGGTCAAAAACTACTATAGGTAGGCAGTGGTTGCCGACCTCTCATATTGTCAAAACTTATGTATTCATATGATTTTGCAATAATATGATAAATTAAATAATATACATATGAAAATGATTAATTATTATATGTATAAGGAAAAAATAATCATATTATATATGAATATGGAAAAAAATGAAATGTTCCTATAATCTCTTAATATATAGAGAATAGCCCGTATGTTGGGTGGCAAACGGAATTGAAAATACCCGCTTTGAGGACAGCGGGTTCAAAAACTACTATAGGTAGGCAGTGGTTGCCGACCCCCGCATTATTCGAAATATTTATTTCGGATTATGTTTATATTGGTTACATACAATAAAGTATATTATTATCCGTACAAATTGTTTCTCAGTTCTATAGAACACGGGACTTGGCTCCGCGGATAATAGGAATATACGCTTTATAGATAATATCGTTGAAACAAAAGTCAAGTTTCTATTATATATAGAATAACAATCGTTTCCATATATTATCGTTAATTTTGGAGGCAGGCAAATATTAATTTATTACCTGCCGTATAGTTGGATTATTATATCGTTACGGTATAATACAAATATGGATTCTTATGAAAGAAATATAAAATTATATATTAAATGTGGAAATATTATCATATGCGCTTGGTTTTATGTTATATATTACCAGAGATATATATGAAAAGAGATAAATTTTAAATTTATCTTCAAAATGCAAATGATTTAACTAATATTTATATTGGTTAAACAAAAATTGTACATGTGTGGATACAATAATTATGTATGTTGGAAATAAAATGATATTTTTAAATGAAATATGTATGTATAAAAAGATAAATTATAGAAATATATATTACAATAATTAGATGAAATTCTTGTTATATTGGTAAAACAAGTATAAATTAAAATGAAAATATGGATTACGAATGCTATATAAAAATGGCCGTATCGAATGGATTTTTTTACTTATATATTTAAAAATTTTACCCAAAGGCGAAATATT
>NW_022881387.1:27500-32000 GCF_004382145.1 Drosophila mauritiana
TAGCAAATAATCGAATGAGACTTGGAGGACTGAAGTGGAGAAGGGTTTCGTGTGAACAGTGGTTGATCACGAGTTAGTCGGTCCTAAGTTCAAGGCGAAAGCCCGAAAATTTTCAAGTAAACAAAAATGCCTAACTATATAAACAAAGCGAATATAATACACTTGAATAATTTGAACGAAAGGGAATACGGTTCCAATTCCGTAACCTGTTGAGTATCCGTTTGTTATTAAATATGGGCCTCGTGCTCATCCTGGCAACAGGAACGACCATAAAGAAGCCGGCGAGAGATATCGGAAGAGTTTTCTTTTCTGTTTTATAGCCGTACTACATGGAAGTCTTTCGCAGAGAGATATGGTAGATGGGCTAGAAGAGCATGACATATACTGTTGTGTCGATATTTCTCCTCGGACCTTGAAATTTATGGTGGGGACACGCAAACTTCTCAACAGGCCGTACCAATATCCGCAGCTGGTCTCCAAGGTGAAGAGTCTCTAGTCGATAGAATAATGTAGGTAAGGGAAGTCGGCAAATTAGATCCGTAACTTCGGGATAAGGATTGGCTCTGAAGATTGAGATAGTCGGGCTTGATTGGGAAACAATAACATGGTTTATGTGCTCGTTCTGGGTAATAGAGTTTTAGCATTTATGTTAGTTACTTGTTCCCGGATAGTTTAGTTACGTAGCCAATTGTGGAACTTTCTGCTAAAATTTTTAAGAATACTATTTGGGTTAAACCAATTAGTTCTTATCAATTATAACGATTATCAATTAACAATCAATTCAGAACTGGCACGGACTTGGGGAATCCGACTGTCTAATTAAAACAAAGCATTGTGATGGCCCTAGCGGGTGTTGACACAATGTGATTTCTGCCCAGTGCTCGAATGTCAAAGTGAAGAAATTCAAGTAAGCGCGGGTCAACGGCGGGAGTAACTATGACTCTCTTAAGGTAGCAAATGCCTCGTCATCTAATTAGTGAACGCGCATGAATGGGATTAACGACGGACGTGTTTTCGTTGCGCTCGTGTACAGATTGCGAATAACAAGTTTTCCTGTTGGAAAGTAATTAAATCGGTGATTTAGTGCTCGCGGAAGTCGAGTGAAAATTGTCGGTGTTAAAACAAGCGGTTTGGAAATTATTAACAATAAACTATTGGAAATTTTCCACTCCGCACGTCTGCGAGGCGACTTACGAGTAAGTTTTTCGAGTAAGCTTTTGAGCAGCTGTCAAAAAGCTATTGGTGCAGTCACTGCTAGGGTTGTGTTAGGGACAGTTTAGTGCTACCAGACGCTACCGATAGGTGGAGCCTAGAGCATCTACCTTTTGTCAGTGAGCAAACGAGCATACGGTTGCTGGCGTCGACGGTAGGAGGAGCCACATCGGAGTTATGCCGACGAGAGCGACAGCAGCGGAGTGCCTTGAGCGGATGTAGTGCCTCGAGGAAATCCAGACGAGGCAGGCGCAGAAGCCATCTGGCCTCTAAGAGCTCGCGCCGACGCAGGCGAAATTGGTTGCCCTGGCGTCGAATGGAGTGCCAGAACCCGTGGTGTACTGAGGAGGCGTTTTCGTCGCTGGAGGAGCCGGGCGGCTACGCAAACGCTGCCATCGATCCCCCCAACGCTGCTGCCACCGCTGTTGATCCTACTGCTGCCCCTGCTGCCGACCACACTGCTGCCTCCGCCGTTCCACTGCTGCTAAAATGTTGCCACCACTGCCACCGCCGCTACCGCTGCCGCCGTGCTGGGCAAGCAGCCATGATGGCAGAGCTGTCGGCCACCCAGCGCATGGTGAGAAGCAGCTTCCGCAGCCTAGGAGAAGTGGACACGGAAGAGCTCTCGTATGCTATCAGCCGCTACGATGAGCTGGTGCTGGCGTTAATGCTCCGGTGTGGAGAACTGGAGACGCGGCTCGCTATGCCGCCACCGCCGCGCCGTCGTCGAATCGTTAAAGAATACGGCCCCAATGCTCCCCAATGCCACAGGTTGCACCATCGCTGCCCCGCGGACCACCAGGTTCGCGAGACGTGGTCAGCGGTGGTGAAGTGCGACGAACCCTGCGCTATCGGGGAAAGCTATAGCGGAAAAGGTGCGAACGATGGTTGCACCCTCCCTCGGAGTCAGAGTACATGAGGTACGTGAGCTCCGTCGAGGTGGTGGTGCGATCATTCGTACTCCTTCAGTTGGAGAGCTGCAGAAGGTGGTAGCATCAAAGAGGTTCGCTGAAGTTGGGCTAAATGTGGCACGGAATGCGGCCGAGAAGCCGAAGGTCGTCGTCTATGACGTCGACACAGCTATCGGCCCTGAGGAATTCATGCAGGAGCTGCATGGAAATAACTTCGACAGCGATATGACTATGTCCCAATTTAAGAAGTCCGTGCACCTGGTGACCAAGGCGTGGTCGGTAACCGACGGCGCCACAGTAAATGTAACGCTAGAGGTAGACGACCGCGCGATGGCGAAGCTTGATGTAGGTCGTGTCTACATCAAGTGGTTCTCATTCCGATGCCGAGCACAGGTCCGCACATACGCCTGCCACCAGATGCGTGGGTTTCGACCACAAGGTCAGCGAATGCCGGCAGAAGGACAATGTCTGCCGCCAGTGCGGGCAACAAGGCCACACCGCGGCAAAGTGCCAAAACCCGGTGGACTGCCGGAACTGCCGTCACAGAGGGCAACCCTCGGGCATTACATGCTCTCGAACGTGTGCCCGATATACGGGGCGTTGCTGGCGAGGGGTGCAAGCTAGACATTAATGTTTAGCTTCATCCAAGCGAACTTGTGGCCGAGGCAGAGCTGCGACCATCGAGCTCGGAGTCCGACTCAGGAGATCGGAGTCTATGTTCGCGCTGGTGCAGGAGCCGTATCTCGGCGGGGACGGAATGGATGTGCTGCCTGAAGGAATGAGAATTTTCACGATCGGCGAGGGAAGGCAGCCATCCTAGTAGATCAACAGGAAGCCATCTGTATGCCAGTGGAGACCCTCACCACGGATTATGGCGTATGTCTGGTCGTTAAAGGGAGCTTTGGCTCAATCTTCCTTTGCGCCGCATACTGCCAGTTCGATGCACCTCTGGAACCGTACCTCCGGTACATGGATGCGGTCCTGCTGCAGGCCAGCAGAACCCCCGCAATCCTGGGCCTCGACGCGAATGCAGTGTCCCCCATGTGGCTTAGCAAACTCTCTCGTCATGCCGAGGGGCAAGCTAACTACAGACGGGGTGAGCTGCTGTCAGAGTGGATGCTGGAGGCAAGAGTCGCCGCCCTAAACCAGTCAACAGAGGTGTACACGTTCGACAATCACAGAGCTACTAGCGATATCGACGTGACAATCGTCAATGAGGCAGCATCTATGTGGGCCACATATGAGTGGAGAGTGGACGAGTGGGAATTGAGTGACCACAACATCATTACTGTTGTGGCCGAACCAACTACCGCGCGCAGTTGAGAGCATAGCTCCTGTGCGTCCTGGAACTTCTCCAATGCACGTTGGCGATTGTTCAAGGAGGAAATGGTGAGTAGAGCAGCCGAACTTCCGGAAAACTTCAGAGTCGCCGTTGGACCAGCAAGTTTCGACCCTGCGCAGTATAGTACATAATGTATGTGATATTGCGCTGGGAAGAAAGTCAATTCGATCGCCCAACAGGAGAGCACGTTGGTGGACTGCCGACCTCTGCGCTGCAAGGCGCGAAGTCCGGAGACTTCGTCGCCTACTCCAAGATGGAAGGCGTCGTGATGACGGTGCCGCTATAGAGCGTGTAGTGGTCGAGCTGAGGCGGGCCTCAGCAAACTACAAGAAGCTCATTGGGAGGGCGAAAATGGATGACTGGAAACGCTTCGTGGGAGATCATGCCGACGACCCATGGGGGCGCGTCTACAAGATTTGCCGAGGCCGCAGAAAGTGCACGGAGATTGGGTGCCTCCGCGTGAATGGCGAGCTCATCACTGATTGGGGTGACTGTGCACGAGTGCTCCTCCGCAATTTCTTCCCAGTTGCGGAGTCCGAAGCACCGACTGCCATCGCGGAGGAAGTCCCACCGGCCCTCGAAGAATTCGAGGTTGATGCATGTGTTGCCCGGTTGAAGAGCAGGCGCTCTCCGGCTTGGACGGCATCAATGGCACTATCTGCAAGGCAGTCTGGCGCGCCATACCCGAGCACCTAGCATCGTTGTTTTCCCGATGCATCCGATTAGGATACTTTCCCGCTGAGTGGAAGTGCCCACGAGTTGTCTCGCTGCTCAAAGGGCCAGATAAGGACAAGTGTGAGCCCTCCTCATATAGAGGAATATGCTTGCTGCCAGTCTTTGGTAAGGTGCTCGAGGCCATCATGGTGAATCGTGTGAGAGAAGTTCTTCCGGAAGGCTGCAGATGGCAGTTTGGATTTCGCCAAGGACGATGTGTGGAGGATGCTTGGAGACACGTGAAGAGCAGTGTTGTGCCAGCCCGGCGCAATACGTGCTCGGCACATTCGTGGACTTCAAAGGAGCATTCGACAACGTCGA
>NW_022881388.1:0-27440 GCF_004382145.1 Drosophila mauritiana
TCCGAAGTTCCCTCAGGATAGCTGGTGCATTTTAATATATATAAAAATAATCTTATCTGGTAAAGCGAATGATTAGAGCCTTAGGGTCGAAACGATCTTAACCCTTCTCAAACTTTAAATGGTAAGAACCTTAACTTTCTTGATATGAAGTTCAAGGTTATGATATAATGTGCCCAGTGGGCCACTTTTGGTAAGCAGAACTGGCGCTGTGGGATGAACCAAAACGTAATGTTACGGTGCCCAAATTAACAACTCATGCAGATACCATGAAAGGCGTTGGTTGCTTAAAACAGCAGGACGGTGATCATGGAAGTCGAAATCCGCTAAGGAGTGTGTAACAACTCACCTGCCGAAGCAACTAGCCCTTAAAATGGATGGCGCTTAAGTTGTATACCTATACATTACCGCTAAAGTAGATGATTTATATTACTTGTGATATAAATTTTGAAACTTTAGTGAGTAGGAAGGTACAATGGTATGCGTAGAAGTGTTTGGCGTAAGCCTGCATGGAGCTGCCATTGGTACAGATCTTGGTGGTAGTAGCAAATAATCGAATGAGACCTTGGAGGACTGAAGTGGAGAAGGGTTTCGTGTGAACAGTGGTTGATCACGAGTTAGTCGGTCCTAAGTTCAAGGCGAAAGCCGAAAATTTTCAAGTAAAACAAAAATGCCTAACTATATAAACAAAGCGAATATAATACACTTGAATAATTTTGAACGAAAGGGAATACGGTTCCAATTCCGTAACCTGTTGAGTATCCGTTTGTTATTAAATATGGGCCTCGTGCTCATCCTGGCAACAGGAACGACCATAAAGAAGCCGTCGAGAGATATCGGAAGAGTTTTCTTTTCTGTTTTATAGCCGTACTACCATGGAAGTCTTTCGCAGAGAGATATGGTAGATGGGCTAGAAGAGCATGACATATACTGTTGTGTCGATATTTTCTCCTCGGACCTTGAAAATTTATGGTGGGACACGCAAACTTCTCAACAGGCCGTACCAATATCCGCAGCTGGTCTCCAAGGTGAAGAGTCTCTAGTCGATAGAATAATGTAGGTAAGGGAAGTCGGCAAATTAGATCCGTAACTTCGGGATAAGGATTGGCTCTGAAGATTGAGATAGTCGGGCTTGATTGGGAAACAATAACATGGTTTATGTGCTCGTTCTGGGTAAATAGAGTTTCTAGCATTTATGTTAGTTACTTGTTCCCCGGATAGTTTAGTTACGTAGCCAATTGTGGAACTTTCTTGCTAAAATTTTTAAGAATACTATTTGGGTTAAACCAATTAGTTCTTATCAATTATAACGATTATCAATTAACAATCAATTCAGAACTGGCACGGACTTGGGGAATCCGACTGTCTAATTAAAACAAAGCATTGTGATGGCCCTAGCGGGTGTTGACACAATGTGATTTCTGCCCAGTGCTCTGAATGTCAAAGTGAAGAAATTCAAGTAAGCGCGGGTCAACGGCGGGAGTAACTATGACTCTCTTAAGGTAGCCAAATGCCTCGTCATCTAATTAGTGACGCGCATGAATGGATTAACGACGGACGTGTTTTCGTTGCGCTCGTGTACAGATTGCGAATAACTAAGTTTTCCTTGTTGGAAAGTAATTAATCGGTGATTTAGTGCTCCGCGGAAGTCGAGTGAAAATTGTCGAGTGTTAAAAACAAGCGGTTTGGAAATTATTAACAATAAACTATTGGAAATTTTCCACTCCGCACGTGCTGCGAGGCGAGCTTACGAGTAAGTTTTTCGAGTAAGCTTTTTGAGCAGCTGTCAAAAAGCTTATTGGTGGCAGTCACTGCTAGGGTTTGTGTATAGGGACAGTTTAGTGCTACCAGACGCTACCGATAGGTGGAGCTCTAGAGCATCTACCTTTTGTCACTGAGCAAACGAGCATACGGTTGCTGGCGTCGACGGTAGGAGGAGCCACCATCGGAGTTATGCCGATCGAGAGCGACAGCAGCGTGAGTGCCTTGAGCGGAAGTAGTGCTTCGAGGAAGTCCAAACGACGCAGGCGCAGAAGCCATCTGGCCTCTAAGAGCTCGGCGCCGACGCAGGCGAAATTGGTTGCCCTGGCATCGAATGGAGTGCCAGAACCCGTTGGTGTACTGGAGGAGGCGTTTTCGTCGCTGGAGGACGCCCGGGCGCTACCCCCCCACGCTGCTGCCACCGCTGTTGATCCTACTGCTGCCCCTGCTGCCGACCACACTGCTGCCTCCGCCGTTTCCACTGCTGCTAAAATTGTTGCCACCACTGCCACTGCCGCTACCGCTGCCGCCCGTGCTGGGCAAGCAGCCATGATGGCAGAGCTGTCGGCCACCCAGCGCATGGTGAGAAGCAGCTTCCGCAGCCTAGGAGAAGTGGACACGGAAGAGCTCTCGTATGCTATCAGCCGCTACGATGAGCTGGTGCTGGCGTTAATGCTCCGGTGTGGAGAACTGGAGACGCGGCTCGCTATGCCGCCACCGCCGCCGCCGTCGTCGAATCCGTTAAAGAATACGGCCGCCAATGCTCCCCAGATGCCACAGGTTGCACCCATCGCTGCCCGCGGACCACCAAGGTTCGCGAGACGTGGTCAGCGGTGGTGAAGTGCGACGACCCTGCGCTATCGGGGAAAGCTATAGCGGAAAAGGTGCGAACGATGGTTGCACCCTCCCTCGGAGTCAGAGTACATGAGGTACGTGAGCTCCGTCGAGGTGGTGGTGCGATCATTCGTACTCCTTCAGTTGGAGAGCTGCAGAAGGTGGTAGCATCAAAGAGGTTCGCTGAAGTTGGGCTAAATGTGGCACGGAATGCGGCCGAGAAGCCGAAGGTCGTCGTCTATGACGTCGACACAGCTATCGGCCCTGAGGAATTCATGCAGGAGCTGCATGGAAATAACTTCGACAGCGATATGACTATGTCCCAATTTAAGAAGTCCGTGCACCTGGTGACCAAGGCGTGGTCGGTAACCGACGGCGCCACAGTAAATGTAACGCTAGAGGTAGACGACCGCGCGATGGCGAAGCTTGATGTAGGTCGTGTCTACATCAAGTGGTTCTCATTCCGATGCCGAGCACAGGTCCGCACATACGCCTGCCACAGATGCGTGGGTTTCGACCACAAGGTCAGCGAATGCCGGCAGAAGGACAATGTCTGCCGCCAGTGCGGGCAACAAGGCCACACCGCGGCAAAGTGCCAAAACCCGGTGGACTGCCGGAACTGCCGTCACAGAGGGCAACCCTCGGGGCATTACATGCTCTCGAACGTGTGCCCGATATACGGGGCGTTGCTGGCGAGGGTGCAAGCTAGACATTAATGTTTAGCTTCATCCAAGCGAACTGTGGCCGAGGCAGAGCTGCGACCATCGAGCTCGGAGTCCGACTCAGGAGATCGGAGTCTATGTTCGCGCTGGTGCAGGAGCCGTATCTCGGCGGGGACGGAATGGATGTGCTGCCTGAAGGAATGAGAATTTTCACCGATCGGCGAGGGAAGGCAGCCATCCTAGTAGATCAACAGGAAGCCATCTGTATGCCAGTGGAGACCCTCACCACGGATTATGGCGTATGTCTGGTCGTTAAAGGGAGCTTTGGCTCAATCTTCCTTTGCGCCGCATACTGCCAGTTCGATGCACCTCTGGAACCGTACCTCCGGTACATGGATGCGGTCCTGCTGCAGGCCAGCAGAACCCCCGCAATCCTGGGCCTCGACGCGAATGCAGTGTCCCCCATGTGGCTTAGCAAACTCTCTCGTCATGCCGAGGGGCAAGCTAACTACAGACGGGGTGAGCTGCTGTCAGAGTGGATGCTGGAGGCAAGAGTCGCCGCCCTAAACCAGTCAACAGAGGTGTACACGTTCGACAATCACAGAGCTACTAGCGATATCGACGTGACAATCGTCAATGAGGCAGCATCTATGTGGGCCACATATGAGTGGAGAGTGGACGAGTGGGAATTGAGTGACCACAACATCATTACTGTTGTGGCCGAACCAACTACCGCGCGCGCAGTTGAGAGCATAGCTCCTGTGCCGTCCTGGAACTTCTCCAATGCACGTTGGCGATTGTTCAAGGAGGAAATGGTGAGTAGAGCAGCCGAACTTCCGGAAAACTTCTCAGAGTCGCCGTTGGACCAGCAAGTTTCGACCCTGCGCAGTATAGTACATAATGTATGTGATATTGCGCTGGGAAGAAAGTCAATTCGATCGCCCAACAGGAGAGCACGTTGGTGGACTGCCGACCTCTGCGCTGCAAGGCGCGAAGTCCGGAGACTTCGTCGCCTACTCCAAGATGGAAGGCGTCGTGATGACGGTGCCGCTATAGAGCGTGTAGTGGTCGAGCTGAGGCGGGCCTCAGCAAACTACAAGAAGCTCATTGGGAGGGCGAAAATGGATGACTGGAAACGCTTCGTGGGAGATCATGCCGACGACCCATGGGGGCGCGTCTACAAGATTTGCCGAGGCCGCAGAAAGTGCACGGAGATTGGGTGCCTCCGCGTGAATGGCGAGCTCATCACTGATTGGGGTGACTGTGCACGAGTGCTCCTCCGCAATTTCTTCCCAGTTGCGGAGTCCGAAGCACCGACTGCCATCGCGGAGGAAGTCCCACCGGCCCTCGAAGAATTCGAGGTTGATGCATGTGTTGCCCGGTTGAAGAGCAGGCGCTCTCCCGGCTTGGACGGCATCAATGGCACTATCTGCAAGGCAGTCTGGCGCGCCATACCCGAGCACCTAGCATCGTTGTTTTCCCGATGCATCCGATTAGGATACTTTCCCGCTGAGTGGAAGTGCCCACGAGTTGTCTCGCTGCTCAAAGGGCCAGATAAGGACAAGTGTGAGCCCTCCTCATATAGAGGAATATGCTTGCTGCCAGTCTTTGGTAAGGTGCTCGAGGCCATCATGGTGAATCGTGTGAGAGAAGTTCTTCCGGAAGGCTGCAGATGGCAGTTTGGATTTCGCCAAGGACGATGTGTGGAGGATGCTTGGAGACACGTGAAGAGCAGTGTTTGTGCCAGCCCGGCGCAATACGTGCTCGGCACATTCGTGGACTTCAAAGGAGCATTCGACAACGTCGAATGGAGTGCTGCACTCCGCCGACTAGCAGACTTGGGATGCCGGGAGATGGGCTTGTGGCAGAGCTTTTTCTCCGGCCGAAGAGCAGTGATCCGAAGCAGTTCCGGTACTGTGGAAGTACCGGTAACTAGAGGCTGCCCGCAGGGGTCAATCAGTGGCCCATTTATCTGGGACATTCTGATGGATGTACTGCTTCAGCGTCTCCAGCCGTATTGCCAGCTGAGTGCATACGCTGATGACTTGCTGCTTCTCGTCGAGGGAAATTCCCGAGCTATGCTAGAGGAAAAAGGAGCACAGCTGATGTCCATCGTAGAAGCGTGGGGAGCGGAAGTTGGCGTTGCCGTCTCGACCAGCAAGACGGTAATAATGCTGCTAAAAGGTGCCTTGAGACGTGCGCCTACGGTGAGGTTTGCTGGAGCGAACCTTCCGTATGTGCGTAGCTGTCGGTACCTTGGCATCACGGTCAGTGAAGGAATGAAATTCCTCACGCACATAGCTTCGCTTCGCCAGCGGATGACCGGAGTCGTTGGAGCATTGGCGCGTGTGCTTCGAGCCGACTGGGGCTTCAGTCCTCGAGCCAGGCGGACCATATATGACGGACTCATGGCACCTTGTGTGCTGTTTGGTGCCCCGGTATGGTATGACACCGCCGAGCAAGTAGCCGCCCGGAGACGACTAGCCTCCTGCCAGAGGCTAATCCTGCTTGGATGCCTTTCGGTATGCCGAACAGTGTCCACAGTGGCACTGCAGGTACTTGGTGGAGCTCCCCCGCTTGACTTGGCTGCTAAGTTTTTAGCGGTCAAATACAAGCTGAAGCGTGGATACCCGCTGGAGGAGAACGACTGGCTATATGACGAGGACACTACGTGTCTAAGCTGGAAGCAGAGGAAGACTCGCCTAGAAGAGTGCTTACTGCAGAGTTGGCAGAACAGATGGGATGATGACAGCGAACCAGGACGGGTGACGCATAAATTCATCCCATATGTCACTCTCGCCTATCGGGATCCAAGATTTGGATTCTCGATGAGGACGTCTTACCTGCTGACAGGTCACGGGTCGTTTAACGCATTTTTGCAAGGGAGAGCCCTCAGCGATACCACTGCTTGCGCTTGTGGAGATCCATATGAGGACTGGATGCACATATTGTGCGCTTGCCCCCTATATGCAGATTTGCGGAACCTCGATGGACTTGGAGTGCAGCGCCTTGGCGAAAACTGGACCTTCGATAGAATCCTGGAAGATCAACAGAGGACTCAACGGCTGGCAGTGTTTGCGGACGAAGTGTTCCGTAGGAGGAGGGGTGTTTAGCCCAACAACTTCGCCGTGTGGTTAGCGGGCGAGAATACTTCCACAGTCCGCTATTGCTTGTCGTAAGAGGCGACTAATATAGCCATAGGTCCCTCTAACCCTGCTTGTCGGAGCAAAAGGAGGAGGCCCACCGAGCCTCTCTTTCGGTACCACGGGTTGTGCAGCTATCCAAGACTGCACATTGAGGTAGGCCCCCTGGTGGGAGTATCGTGGTGGCTGTGGTTGGTACCCATATCGCGGGTAGAGCCTTCGTGTTCGACGTTTGAGTTACGGTGCTAGTTGCGCAAAACTCGGGTGCTGTGACCCAGAGATCAGTAGAGATTTTAGGTAGATCTCGCTCCTCAGCAAGGGGGAGTGCTTGCCCGGCAAGCAAGTACTCGAATTGCTACCGGGGTGGTCGCTATGTACATAGCTATAGCTTCTAGTCCGGGACGCTTGTCTGGCGTATCCAGACACATACACCATGTTGATACATGCACCACTTGTGGGTGTTCAGGGTGTCGTGGTTGTAATCCCTTCAGTGTGGAACACGCCACGTAAAACAAGTTCGGAGAGATCTGAAAAGTCGTCGTCGTTGTCCCTATCTACTATCTAGCGAAACCACAGCCAAGGGAACGGGCTTGGAATAATTAGCGGGGAAAGAAGACCCTTTTGAGCTTGACTCTAATCTGGCAGTGTAAGGAGACATAAGAGGTGTAGAATAAGTGGGAGATATTAGACCTCGGTTTGGTATCGTCAATGAAATACCACTACTCTTATTGTTTCCTTACTTACTTGATTAAATGGAACGTGTATCATTTCCTAGCCATTATACGGATATATTTATTATATCTTATGGTATTGGGTTTTGATGCAAGCTTCTTGATCAAAGTATCACGAGTTTGTTATATAATCGCAAACAAATTCTTTAATAAACGATGCATTTATGTATTTTTGATTTGAAAATTTGGTATAACTCCAATTACTCAGGTATGATCCAATTCAAGGACATTGCCAGGTAGGGAGTTTGACTGGGGCGGTACATCTCTCAAATAATAACGGAGGTGTCCCAAGGCCAGCTCAGTGCGGACAGAAACCACACATAGAGCAAAAGGGCAAATGCTGACTTGATCTCGGTGTTCAGTACACACAGGGACAGCAAAAGCTCGGCCTATCGATCCTTTTGGTTTAAAGAGTTTTTAACAAGAGGTGTCAGAAAAGTTACCATAGGGATAACTGGCTTGTGGCGGCCAAGCGTTCATAGCGACGTCGCTTTTTGATCCTTCGATGTCGGCTCTTCCTATCATTGTGAAGCAAAATTCACCAAGCGTTGGATTGTTCACCCATGCAAGGGAACGTGAGCTGGGTTTAGACCGTCGTGAGACAGGTTAGTTTTACCCTACTAATGACAAAACGTTGTTGCGACAGCATTCCTGCGTAGTACGAGAGGAACCGCAGGTACGGACCAATGGCACAATACTTGTTCGAGCGAACAGTGGTATGACGCTACGTCCGTTGGATTATGCCTGAACGCCTCTAAGGTCGTATCCGTGCTGGACTGCAATGATAAATAAGGGGCAATTTGCATTGTATGGCTTCTAAACCATTTAAAGTTTATAATTTATTTTATAAACGACAATGGATGTGATGCCAATGTAATTTGTAACATAGTAAATTAGGAGGATCTTCGATCACCTGATGCCGCGCTAGTTACATATAAAAGCATTATTTAATACAATGACAAAGCCTAGAATCAATTGTAAACGACTTTTGTAACAGGCAAGGTGTTGTAAGTGGTTGAGCAGCTGCCATACTGCGATCCACTGAAGCTTATCCTTTGCTTGATGATTCGATAAATAAATGATTTTTCCTGTAGCCAAACAAACACCTCGTCATCAATTTAGTGACGCATATGATATTGTCCCTATCATATAATTTTTGATATAAAGACTTTAAAGAATTATATCAAGTTGCCAAATACCTCGTCATCAATTTAGTGACGCATATGATATTGTCCCTATCGTATAATTTTTGATATAAAGACTTTAAAGAATTCTATCACGTTGCCAAATACCTCGTCATCAATTTAGTGACGCATATGATATTGTCCCTATCATATAATTAATATAAAGACTTTAATGAATTGTGTCAAGTTGCCAAACACCTCGTCATCAATTTAGTGACGCATATGATATTGTCCCTATCATATAATTTTTGATATAAAAACTTTAAAGAATTGTATCAAGTTGCCAAATACCTCGTCATCAATTTAGTGACGCATATGATATTGTCCCTATCATATAATTAATATAAAGACTTTAATGAATTGTGTCAAGTTGCCAAACACCTCGTCATCAATTTAGTGACGCATATGATATTGTCCCTATCATATAATTTTTGATATAAAGACTTTAAAGAATTATATCAAGTTGCCAAATACCTCGTCATCAATTTAGTGACGCATATGATATTGTCTCTATCATATAATTAATATAAAGACTTTAATGAATTGTGTCAAGTTGCCAAACACCTCGTCATCAATTTAGTGACGCATATGATATTGTCCCTATCATATAATTTTTGATATAAAAACTTTAAAGAATTGTATCAAGTTGCCAAATACCTCGTCATCAATTTAGTGACGCATATGATATTGTCCCTATCATATAATTAATATAAAGACTTTAATGAATTGTGTCAAGTTGCCAAACACCTCGTCATCAATTTAGTGACGCATATGATATTGTCCCTATCATATAATTTTTGATATAAAAACTTTAAAGAATTGTATCAAGTTGCCAAATACCTCGTCATCAATTTAGTGACGCATATGATATTGTCCCTATCATATAATTAATATAAAGACTTTAATGAATTGTGTCAAGTTGCCAAACACCTCGTCATCAATTTAGTGACGCATATGATATTGTCCCTATCATATAATATTTGATATAAAGACTTTAAAGAATTATATCAAGTTGCCAAATACCTCGTCATCAATTTAGTGACGCATATGATATTGTCTCTATCATATAATTAATATAAAGACTTTAATGAATTGTGTCAAGTTGCCAAACACCTCGTCATCAATTTAGTGACGCATATGATATTGTCCCTATCATATAATTTTTGATATAAAGACTTTAAAGAATTCTATCAAGTTGCCAAATACCTCGTCATCAATTTAGTGACGCATATGATATTGTCTCTATCATATAATTAATATAAAGACTTTAATGATTTGTGTCACGTTGCCAAACACCTCGTCATCAATTTAGTGACGCATATGATATTGTCCCTATCATATAATTAATATAAAGACTTTTTAAAGAATTGTATCAAGTTGCCAAACACCTCGTCATCAACTACTATATTATGGTTGCGCCGACCTCTCATATTGTATTCTCTTATGTCTTCATAGGATTTTGGCAATTATACGAGTAAATTAAATAATATACATATGAAAATGATTAATTATTATATGTATAAGGGAAAAAATGCTGAAATATTCCCATATTATCTTAGTATTATAGAGGAAAGACCGTTGCCGACCTCTGATATTGTTCAAAACTTATGTATTTATATGATTTTGGCAATTATATGAGTAAATTAAATAATATACATATAAAATGATTAAATATTATATGTATAAATGTATAAAGGAAAAAATGATGAAATATTCCCACATTATCTTAGTATTATAGAGGAAAGACCGTTGCTGACCTCTGATATTGTTCAAAACTTATGTATTTATATGATTTTGGCAATAATATGAGTAAATTAAATAATATACATATGAAAATGATTAATTATTATATGTATAAATGTATAAGGGAAAAAATGCTGAAAATATTCCCATATTATCTTAGTATTATAGAGGAAAGACCGTTGCTGACCTCTGATATTGTTCAAAACTTATGTATTTATATGATTTTGGCAATTATATGAGTAAATTAAATAATATACATATGAAAATTATTAATTATTATATGTATAAGGGAAAAAATGCTGAAAATATCCCACATTCTCTTAGTATTATAGAGAAAAGCCATTATAGTGAGAGGGTATAGTAGTGTAAACGACCGGAATTACGACAGAGGGTTCAAAAACTACTATAGGTAGGCAGTGGTTGCCGACCTCTCATATTGTTCAAAACTTATGTATTCATATGATTTTGGCAATTATATGAGTAAATTAAATAATATACATATGAAAATTATTAATTATTATATGTATAGGGGAAAAAATGCTGAAATATTCCCACATTCTCTTAGTATTATAGAGAAAAGCCATTATAGTGAGAGGGTATAGTAGTGTAAACGACCGGAATTACGACAGAGGGTTCAAAAACTACTATAGGTAGGCAGTGGTTGCCGACCTCTCATATTGTTCAAAACTTATGTATTCATATGATTTTGGCAATAATATGAGTAAATTAAATAATATACATATGAAAATGATTAATTATTATATGTATAAGGGAAAAAATGCTGAAAATATCCCACATTCTCTTAGTATTATAGAGAAAAGCCATTATAGTGAGAGGGTATAGTAGTGTAAACGACCGGAATTACGACAGAGGGTTCAAAAACTACTATAGGTAGGCAGTGGTTGCCGACCTCTCATATTGTTCAAAACTTATGTATTCATATGATTTTGGCAATAATATGAGTAAATTAAATAATATACATATGAAAATGATTAATTATTATATGTATAAGGGAAAAAATGCTGAAAATATCCCACATTCTCTTAGTATTATAGAGAAAAGCCATTATAGTGAGAGGGTATAGTAGTGTAAACGACCGGAATTACGACAGAGGGTTCAAAAACTACTATAGGTAGGCAGTGGTTGCCGACCTCTCATATTGTTCAAAACTTATGTATTCATATGATTTTGGCAATAATATGAGTAAATTAAATAATATACATATGAAAATGATTAATTATTATATGTATAAGGGAAAAAATGCTGAAAATATCCCACATTCTCTTAGTATTATAGAGAAAAGCCATTATAGTGAGAGGGTATAGTAGTGTAAACGACCGGAATTACGACAGAGGGTTCAAAAACTACTATAGGTAGGCAGTGGTTGCCGACCTCTCATATTGTTCAAAACTTATGTATTCATATGATTTTGGCAATAATATGAGTAAATTAAATAATATACATATGAAAATGATTAATTATTATATGTATAAGGGAAAAAATAATCATATTATATATGAATAATGGAAAAAAAATGAAATGTTCCTATAATCTCTTAATATATAAGAGAATAGCCCGTATGTTGGGTGGCAAACGGAATTGAAAATACCCGCTTTGAGGACAGCGGGTTCAAAAACTACTATAGGTAGGCAGTGGTTGCCGACCTCCCGCATTATTCGAAATATTTATTTCGGATTATGTTTATATTGGTTACATACAATAAAGTATATTATTATCCGTACAAATTTGTTTCTCAGTTCTATAGAACACGGGACTTGGCTCCGCGGATAATAGGAATATACGCTTTATAGATAATATCGTTGAAACAAAAGTCAAGTTTCTATTATATATAGAATAACAAATCGTTTCCATATATTATCGTTAATTTTTGGAGGCAGGCAAATATTAATTTATTACCTGCCGTATAGTTGGATTATTATATCGTTACGGTATAATACAAATATGGATTCTTATGAAAGAAATATAAAATTATATATTAAATGTGGAAATATTATCATATGCGCTTGGTTTTATGTTATATATTACCAGAGATATATATGAAAAGAGATAAATTTTAAATTTATCTTCAAAATGCAAATGATTTAACTTAATATTTATATTGGTTAAACAAAAATTGTACATGTGTGGATACAATAATTATGTATGTTGGAAATAAAATGATATTTTATAATGAAATATGTATGTATAAAAAGATAAAATTATAGAAATATATATATTACAATAATTAGATGAAATTCTTGTTATATTGGTAAAACAAGTATAAATTAAAAATGAAAATATGGATTACGAATGCTATATAAAAATGGCCGTAATCGAATGGATTTTTTTACTTATATATTTAAAATTTTACCCAAAGGCGAATATTGAATTTTATTCAATATAATAAAAATCATGGAATTATATAAAGTGAAAATCTATATATCTATATATCTATTATATTGCTTATTTCGATTCAAAATATATGAATGGAATATGAAGGAAAAACATTATTCTGGTTGATCCTGCCAGTAGTTATATGCTTGTCTCAAAGATTAAGCCATGCATGTCTAAGTACACACGAATTAAAAGTGAAACCGCAAAAGGCTCATTATATCAGTTATGGTTCCTTAGATCGTTAACAGTTACTTGGATAACTGTGGTAATTCTAGAGCTAATACATGCAATTAAAACATGAACCTTATGGGACATGTGCTTTTATTAGGCTAAAACCAAGCGATCGCAAGATCGTTATATTGGTTGAACTCTAGATAACATGCAGATCGTATGGTCTTGTACCGACGACAGATCTTTCAAATGTCTGCCCTATCAACTTTTGATGGTAGTATCTAGGACTACCATGGTTGCAACGGGTAACGGGGAATCAGGGTTCGATTCCGGAGAGGGAGCCTGAGAAACGGCTACCACATCTAAGGAAGGCAGCAGGCGCGTAAATTACCCACTCCCAGCTCGGGGAGGTAGTGACGAAAAATAACAATACAGGACTCATATCCGAGGCCCTGTAATTGGAATGAGTACACTTTAAATCCTTTAACAAGGACCAATTGGAGGGCAAGTCTGGTGCCAGCAGCCGCGGTAATTCCAGCTCCAATAGCGTATATTAAAGTTGTTGCGGTTAAAACGTTCGTAGTTGAACTTGTGCTTCATACGGGTAGTACAACTTACAATTGTGGTTAGTACTATACCTTTATGTATGTAAGCGTATTACCGGTGGAGTTCTTATATGTGATTAAATACTTGTATTTTTTCATATGTTCCTCCTATTTAAAAACCTGCACTAGTGCTCTTAAACGAGTGTTATTGTGGGCCGGTACTATTACTTTGAACAAATTAGAGTGCTTAAAGCAGGCTTCAAATGCCTGAATATTCTGTGCATGGGATAATGAAATAAGACCTCTGTTCTGCTTTCATTGGTTTTCAGATCAAGAGGTAATGATTAATAGAAGCAGTTTGGGGGCATTAGTATTACGACGCGAGAGGTGAAATTCTTGGACCGTCGTAAGACTAACTTAAGCGAAAGCATTTGCCAAAGATGTTTTCATTAATCAAGAACGAAAGTTAGAGGTTCGAAGGCGATCAGATACCGCCCTAGTTCTAACCATAAACGATGCCAGCTAGCAATTGGGTGTAGCTACTTTTATGGCTCTCTCAGTCGCTTCCCGGGAAACCAAAGCTTTTGGGCTCCGGGGGAAGTATGGTTGCAAAGCTGAAACTTAAAGGAATTGACGGAAGGGCACCACCAGGAGTGGAGCCTGCGGCTTAATTTGACTCAACACGGGAAAACTTACCAGGTCCGAACATAAGTGTGTAAGACAGATTGATAGCTCTTTCTCGAATCTATGGGTGGTGGTGCATGGCCGTTCTTAGTTCGTGGAGTGATTTGTCTGGTTAATTCCGATAACGAACGAGACTCAAATATATTAAATAGATATCTTCAGGATTATGGTGCTGAAGCTTATGTAGCCTTCATTCATGGTGGCAGTAAAATGTTTATTGTGTTTGAATGTGTTTATGTAAGTGGAGCCGTACCTGTTGGTTTGTCCCATTATAAGGACACTAGCTTCTTAAATGGACAAATTGCGTCTAGCAATAATGAGATTGAGCAATAACAGGTCTGTGATGCCCTTAGATGTCCTGGGCTGCACGCGCGCTACAATGAAAGTATCAACGTGTATTTCCTAGACCGAGAGGTCCGGGTAAACCGCTGAACCACTTTCATGCTTGGGATTGTGAACTGAAACTGTTCACATGAACTTGGAATTCCCAGTAAGTGTGAGTCATTAACTCGCATTGATTACGTCCCTGCCCTTTGTACACACCGCCCGTCGCTACTACCGATTGAATTATTTAGTGAGGTCTCCGGACGTGATCACTGTGACGCCTTGCGTGTTACGGTTGTTTCGCAAAAGTTGACCGAACTTGATTATTTAGAGGAAGTAAAAGTCGTAACAAGGTTTCCGTAGGTGAACCTGCGGAAGGATCATTATTGTATAATATCCTTATCGTTAATAAACATTTGTTATAATACAAATAAATACAATTTACCAAAATAAAAATATTACAAAATGATTCCACGGAATCAAAAGTTAAAGTCAAAATAAAATGAAGATGGCTTTTATTTTATATGTGGGGCTTGGCAACCTCATAAAAAGACTTTAACATTATTAATGTTGTTGTGCGTATTTGTGGCAGTACCTACTACAACAATGGCGTTTCCTATAAAAACAAATTCTCGAAAATGGAAATCGAAGAAACTGAACAAAATTTGAAAGTAGAAGTCGAATTAAAATTAAAATAATTTTGAATGTGGTATTCAAAATAAGTGTGTGTGTATATGGACCATAATATACACGCGTTGCGAATATGTATTGTTCATCTATGTTATGAGCATACGTTGGCTAATGCAACAACCTAAAATATACAATGTTTGTACCTGTCATCCATCAGGTTAATGTTTTATATAAATTTTGCAGTATGTGTCACCCAAAATAGCAAACCATAACCAGATTTTTATGATACATAATGCTTATATGAAACTAAGACATATCGCAACATTTATTTTTAGGTATAAAAATAAATTTATTGAAGGAATTGATATATGCCAGTAAAATGGTGTATTTTTAATTTCTTTCAATAAAAACAATATTGATATTATATAAAAATGAATTATAAAACTCTAAGCGGTGGATCACTCGGCTCATGGGTCGATGAAGAACGCAGCAAACTGTGCGTCATCGTGTGAACTGCAGGACACATGAACATCGACATTTTGAACGCATATCGCAGTCCATGCTGTTATGTACTTTAATTAATTTTATAGTGCTGCTTGGACTACATATGGTTGAGGGTTGTAAGACTATGCTAATTAAGTTGTTTATAAATTTTTTATAAGCATATGGTATATTATTGGATTAAATAATGATTTTATTCATAATATTAAAAAAGAAATGAAAAACATTATCTCACATTTGAATGTGAAAAACGAAGAGAAATATTTTCTTTTTCAATCAAATAATACTGAGAAATGTCTAGCATAAAAAATTGAAATATTTTTCATCTAGAATTGTCTCTTATTAATGATTCGGAAAAAGAAAAATCTTGGTTTTGTTATTATTCTTCGTTGGTTCGTTAAATGGATAAAAAATAACTTTGCTTACAAGAACTATTGGAACTATTTATAACGAATTTAATTGATTGTTTTATCATTTATATATAAAGAATTTATGGCAAAAAATAGTTATATATACAACCTCAACTCATATGGGACTACCCCCTGAATTTAAGCATATTAATTAGGGGAGGAAAAGAAACTAACAAGGATTTTCTTAGTAGCGGCGAGCGAAAAGAAAACAGTTCAGCACTAAGTCACTTTGTCTATATGGCAAATGTGAGATGCAGTGTATGGAGCGTCAATATTCTAGTATGAGAAATTAATGATTTAAGTCCTTCTTAAATGAGGCCATTTACCCATAGAGGGTGCCAGGCCCGTATAACGTTAATGATTACTAGATGATGTTTCCAAAGAGTCGTGTTGCTTGATAGTGCAGCACTAAGTGGGTGGTAAACTCCATCTAAAACTAAATATAACCATGAGACCGATAGTAAACAAGTACCGTGAGGGAAAGTTGAAAAGAACTCTGAATAGAGAGTTAAACAGTACGTGAAACTGCTTAGAGGTTAAGCCCGATGAACCTGAATATCCGTTATGGAAAATTCATCATTAAAATTGTAATATTTAAATAATATTATTAAGAATAATGTGCATTTTTTCCATATAAGGACATTGTAATCTATTAGCATATCCCAAATTTATCATAAAATATAACTTATAGTTTATTCCAATTAAATTGCTTGCATTTTAACACAGAATAAATGTTATTAATTTGATAAAGTGCTGATAGATTTATATTATTACAGAGCGTTAATTTTTCGGAATTATATAATGGCATAATTATCATTGATTTTTGTGTTTATTATATGCTCTTGTATGATTAACAATGCGAAAGATTCAGGATACCTTCGGGACCCGTCTTGAAACACGGACCAAGGAGTCTAACATATGTGCAAGTTATTGGGATGTAAACCTAATAGCGTAATTAACTTGACTAATAATGGGATTAGTTTTTTAGCTATTTATAGCTAATTAACACAATCCCGGGGCGTTCTATATAGTTATGTATAATGTATATTTATATTATTTATGCCTCTAACTGGAACGTACCTTGAGCATATATGCTGTGACCCGAAAGATGGTGAACTATACTTGATCAGGTTGAAGTCAGGGGAAACCCTGATGGAAGACCGAAACAGTTCTGACGTGCAAATCGATTGTCAGAATTGAGTATAGGGGCGAAAGACCAATCGAACCATCTAGTAGCTGGTTCCTTCCGAAGTTTCCCTCAGGATAGCTGGTGCATTTTAATATTATATAAAATAATCTTATCTGGTAAAGCGAATGATTAGAGGCCTTAGGGTCGAAACGATCTTAACCTATTCTCAAACTTTAAATGGGTAAGAACCTTAACTTTCTTGATATGAAGTTCAAGGTTATGATATAATGTGCCCAGTGGGCCACTTTTGGTAAGCAGAACTGGCGCTGTGGGATGAACCAAACGTAATGTTACGGTGCCCAAATTAACAACTCATGCAGATACCATGAAAGGCGTTGGTTGCTTAAAACAGCAGGACGGTGATCATGGAAGTCGAAATCCGCTAAGGAGTGTGTAACAACTCACCTGCCGAAGCAACTAGCCCTTAAAATGGATGGCGCTTAAGTTGTATACCTATACATTACCGCTAAAGTAGATGATTTATATTACTTGTGATATAAATTTTGAAACTTTAGTGAGTAGGAAGGTACAATGGTATGCGTAGAAGTGTTTGGCGTAAGCCTGCATGGAGCTGCCATTGGTACAGATCTTGGTGGTAGTAGCAAATAATCGAATGAGACCTTGGAGGACTGAAGTGGAGAAGGGTTTCGTGTGAACAGTGGTTGATCACGAGTTAGTCGGTCCTAAGTTCAAGGCGAAAGCCGAAAATTTTCAAGTAAAACAAAAATGCCTAACTATATAAACAAAGCGAATATAATACACTTGAATAATTTTGAAACGAAAGGGAATACGGTTCCAATTCCGTAACCTGTTGAGTATCCGTTTGTTATTAAATATGGGCCTCGTGCTCATCCTGGCAACAGGAACGACCATAAAGAAGCCGTCGAGAGATATCGGAAGAGTTTTCTTTTCTGTTTTATAGCCGTACTACCATGGAAGTCTTTCGCAGAGAGATATGGTAGATGGGCTAGAAGAGCATGACATATACTGTTGTGTCGATATTTTCTCCTCGGACCTTGAAAATTTATGGTGGGGACACGCAAACTTCTCAACAGGCCGTACCAATATCCGCAGCTGGTCTCCAAGGTGAAGAGTCTCTAGTCGATAGAATAATGTAGGTAAGGGAAGTCGGCAAATTAGATCCGTAACTTCGGGATAAGGATTGGCTCTGAAGATTGAGATAGTCGGGCTTGATTGGGAAACAATAACATGGTTTATGTGCTCGTTCTGGGTAAATAGAGTTTCTAGCATTTATGTTAGTTACTTGTTCCCCGGATAGTTTAGTTACGTAGCCAATTGTGGAACTTTCTTGCTAAAATTTTTAAGAATACTATTTGGGTTAAACCAATTAGTTCTTATCAATTATAACGATTATCAATTAACAATCAATTCAGAACTGGCACGGACTTGGGGAATCCGACTGTCTAATTAAAACAAAGCATTGTGATGGCCCTAGCGGGTGTTGACACAATGTGATTTCTGCCCAGTGCTCTGAATGTCAAAGTGAAGAAATTCAAGTAAGCGCGGGTCAACGGCGGGAGTAACTATGACTCTCTTAAGGTAGCCAAATGCCTCGTCATCTAATTAGTGACGCGCATGAATGGATTAACGACGGACGTGTTTTCGTTGCGCTCGTGTACAGATTGCGAATAACTAAGTTTTCCTTGTTGGAAAGTAATTAAATCGGTGATTTAGTGCTCCGCGGAAGTCGAGTGAAAATTGTCGAGTGTTAAAAACAAGCGGTTTGGAAATTATTAACAATAAACTATTGGAAATTTTCCACTCCGCACGTGCTGCGAGGCGAGCTTACGAGTAAGTTTTTCGAGTAAGCTTTTTGAGCAGCTGTCAAAAGCTTATTGGTGGCAGTCACTGCTAGGGTTTGTGTTAGGGACAGTTTAGTGCTACCAGACGCTACCGATAGGTGGAGCTCTAGAGCATCTACCTTTTGTCACTGAGCAAACGAGCATACGGTTGCTGGCGTCGACGGTAGGAGGAGCCACCATCGGAGTTATGCCGACCGAGAGCGACAGCAGCGCGAGTGCCTTGAGCGGAGTAGTGCCTCGAGGAATCCAACGAGCAGGCGCAGAAGCCATCTGGCCTCTAAGAGCTCGGCGCCGACGCAGGCGAAATTGGTTGCCCTGGCGTCGAATGGAGTGCCAGAACCCGTTGGTGTACTGAGGAGGCGTTTTCGTCGCTGGAGGACGCCCGGGCGGCTACGCCCCTCGCCCCCCCACGCTGCTGCCACCGCTGTTGATCCTACTGCTGCCCCTGCTGCCGACCACACTGCTGCCTCCGCCGTTTCCACTGCTGCTAAAATTGTTGCCACCACTGCCACTGCCGCTACCGCTGCCGCCCGTGCTGGGCAAGCAGCCATGATGGCAGAGCTGTCGGCCACCCAGCGCATGGTGAGAAACAGCTTCCGCAGCCTAGGAGAAGTGGACACGGAAGAGCTCTCGTATGCTATCAGCCGCTACGATGAGCTGGTGCTGGCGTTAATGCTCCGGTGTGGAGAACTGGAGACGCGGCTCGCTATGCCGCCACCGCCGCCGCCGTCGTCGAATCCGTTAAAGAATACGGCCGCCAATGCTCCCCAGATGCCACAGGTTGCACCCATCGCTGCCCCGCGGACCACCAAGGTTCGCGAGACGTGGTCAGCGGTGGTGAAGTGCGACGACCCTGCGCTATCGGGGAAAGCTATAGCGGAAAAGGTGCGAACGATGGTTGCACCCTCCCTCGGAGTCAGAGTACATGAGGTACGTGAGCTCCGTCGAGGTGGTGGTGCGATCATTCGTACTCCTTCAGTTGGAGAGCTGCAGAAGGTGGTAGCATCAAAGAGGTTCGCTGAAGTTGGGCTAAATGTGGCACGGAATGCGGCCGAGAAGCCGAAGGTCGTCGTCTATGACGTCGACACAGCTATCGGCCCTGAGGAATTCATGCAGGAGCTGCATGGAAATAACTTCGACAGCGATATGACTATGTCCCAATTTAAGAAGTCCGTGCACCTGGTGACCAAGGCGTGGTCGGTAACCGACGGCGCCACAGTAAATGTAACGCTAGAGGTAGACGACCGCGCGATGGCGAAGCTTGATGTAGGTCGTGTCTACATCAAGTGGTTCTCATTCCGATGCCGAGCACAGGTCCGCACATACGCCTGCCACAGATGCGTGGGTTTCGACCACAAGGTCAGCGAATGCCGGCAGAAGGACAATGTCTGCCGCCAGTGCGGGCAACAAGGCCACACCGCGGCAAAGTGCCAAAACCCGGTGGACTGCCGGAACTGCCGTCACAGAGGGCAACCCTCGGGGCATTACATGCTCTCGAACGTGTGCCCGATATACGGGGCGTTGCTGGCGAGGGTGCAAGCTAGACATTAATGTTTAGCTTCATCCAAGCGAACTGTGGCCGAGGCAGAGCTGCGACCATCGAGCTCGGAGTCCGACTCAGGAGATCGGAGTCTATGTTCGCGCTGGTGCAGGAGCCGTATCTCGGCGGGGACGGAATGGATGTGCTGCCTGAAGGAATGAGAATTTTCACCGATCGGCGAGGGAAGGCAGCCATCCTAGTAGATCAACAGGAAGCCATCTGTATGCCAGTGGAGACCCTCACCACGGATTATGGCGTATGTCTGGTCGTTAAAGGGAGCTTTGGCTCAATCTTCCTTTGCGCCGCATACTGCCAGTTCGATGCACCTCTGGAACCGTACCTCCGGTACATGGATGCGGTCCTGCTGCAGGCCAGCAGAACCCCCGCAATCCTGGGCCTCGACGCGAATGCAGTGTCCCCCATGTGGCTTAGCAAACTCTCTCGTCATGCCGAGGGGCAAGCTAACTACAGACGGGGTGAGCTGCTGTCAGAGTGGATGCTGGAGGCAAGAGTCGCCGCCCTAAACCAGTCAACAGAGGTGTACACGTTCGATAATCACAGAGCTACTAGCGATATCGACGTGACAATCGTCAATGAGGCAGCATCTATGTGGGCCACATATGAGTGGAGAGTGGACGAGTGGGAATTGAGTGACCACAACATCATTACTGTTGTGGCCGAACCAACTACCGCGCGCGCAGTTGAGAGCATAGCTCCTGTGCCGTCCTGGAACTTCTCCAATGCACGTTGGCGATTGTTCAAGGAGGAAATGGTGAGTAGAGCAGCCGAACTTCCGGAAAACTTCTCAGAGTCGCCGTTGGACCAGCAAGTTTCGACCCTGCGCAGTATAGTACATAATGTATGTGATATTGCGCTGGGAAGAAAGTCAATTCGATCGCCCAACAGGAGAGCACGTTGGTGGACTGCCGACCTCTGCGCTGCAAGGCGCGAAGTCCGGAGACTTCGTCGCCTACTCCAAGATGGAAGGCGTCGTGATGACGGTGCCGCTATAGAGCGTGTAGTGGTCGAGCTGAGGCGGGCCTCAGCAAACTACAAGAAGCTCATTGGGAGGGCGAAAATGGATGACTGGAAACGCTTCGTGGGAGATCATGCCGACGACCCATGGGGGCGCGTCTACAAGATTTGCCGAGGCCGCAGAAAGTGCACGGAGATTGGGTGCCTCCGCGTGAATGGCGAGCTCATCACTGATTGGGGTGACTGTGCACGAGTGCTCCTCCGCAATTTCTTCCCAGTTGCGGAGTCCGAAGCACCGACTGCCATCGCGGAGGAAGTCCCACCGGCCCTCGAAGAATTCGAGGTTGATGCATGTGTTGCCCGGTTGAAGAGCAGGCGCTCTCCCGGCTTGGACGGCATCAATGGCACTATCTGCAAGGCAGTCTGGCGCGCCATACCCGAGCACCTAGCATCGTTGTTTTCCCGATGCATCCGATTAGGATACTTTCCCGCTGAGTGGAAGTGCCCACGAGTTGTCTCGCTGCTCAAAGGGCCAGATAAGGACAAGTGTGAGCCTCCTCATATAGAGGAATATGCTTGCTGCCAGTCTTTGGTAAGGTGCTCGAGGCCATCATGGTGAATCGTGTGAGAGAAGTTCTTCCGGAAGGCTGCAGATGGCAGTTTGGATTTCGCCAAGGACGATGTGTGGAGGATGCTTGGAGACACGTGAAGAGCAGTGTTTGTGCCAGCCCGGCGCAATACGTGCTCGGCACATTCGTGGACTTCAAAGGAGCATTCGACAACGTCGAATGGAGTGCTGCACTCCGCCGACTAGCAGACTTGGGATGCCGGGAGATGGGCTTGTGGCAGAGCTTTTTCTCCGGCCGAGAGCAGTGATCCGAAGCAGTTCCGGTACTGTGGAAGTACCGGTAACTAGAGGCTGCCCGCAGGGGTCAATCAGTGGCCCATTTATCTGGGACATTCTGATGGATGTACTGCTTCAGCGTCTCCAGCCGTATTGCCAGCTGAGTGCATACGCTGATGACTTGCTGCTTCTCGTCGAGGGAAATTCCCGAGCTATGCTAGAGGAAAAAGGAGCACAGCTGATGTCCATCGTAGAAGCGTGGGGAGCGGAAGTTGGCGTTGCCGTCTCGACCAGCAAGACGGTAATAATGCTGCTAAAAGGTGCCTTGAGACGTGCGCCTACGGTGAGGTTTGCTGGAGCGAACCTTCCGTATGTGCGTAGCTGTCGGTACCTTGGCATCACGGTCAGTGAAGGAATGAAATTCCTCACGCACATAGCTTCGCTTCGCCAGCGGATGACCGGAGTCGTTGGAGCATTGGCGCGTGTGCTTCGAGCCGACTGGGGCTTCAGTCCTCGAGCCAGGCGGACCATATATGACGGACTCATGGCACCTTGTGTGCTGTTTGGTGCCCCCGGTATGGTATGACACCGCCGAGCAAGTAGCCGCCCGGAGACGACTAGCCTCCTGCCAGAGGCTAATCCTGCTTGGATGCCTTTCGGTATGCCGAACAGTGTCCACAGTGGCACTGCAGGTACTTGGTGGAGCTCCCCCGCTTGACTTGGCTGCTAAGTTTTTAGCGGTCAAATACAAGCTGAAGCGTGGATACCCGCTGGAGGAGAAACGACTGGCTATATGACGAGGACACTACGTGTCTAAGCTGGAAGCAGAGGAAGACTCGCCTAGAAGAGTGCTTACTGCAGAGTTGGCAGAACAGATGGGATGATGACAGCGAACCAGGACGGGTGACGCATAAATTCATCCCATATGTCACTCTCGCCTATCGGGATCCAAGATTTGGATTCTCGATGAGGACGTCTTACCTGCTGACAGGTCACGGGTCGTTTAACGCATTTTTGCAAGGGAGAGCCCTCAGCGATACCACTGCTTGCGCTTGTGGAGATCCATATGAGGACTGGATGCACATATTGTGCGCTTGCCCCTATATGCAGATTTGCGGAACCTCGATGGACTTGGAGTGCAGCGCCTTGGCGAAAACTGGACCTTCGATAGAATCCTGGAAGATCAACAGAGGACTCAACGGCTGGCAGTGTTTGCGGACGAAGTGTTCCGTAGGAGGAGGGGTGTTTAGCCCAAAACTTCGCCGTGTGGTTAGCGGGCGAGAATACTTCCACAGTCCGCTATTGCTTGTCGTAAGAGGCGACTAATATAGCCATAGGTCCCTCTAACCCTGCTTGTCGGAGCAAAAGGAGGAGGCCCACCGAGCCTCTCTTTCGGTACCACGGGTTGTGCAGCTATCCAAGACTGCACATTGAGGTAGGCCCCCTGGTGGGAGTATCGTGGTGGCTGTGGTGGTACCCATATCGCGGGTAGAGCCTTCGTGTTCGACGTTTGAGTTACGGTGCTAGTTGCGCAAAACTCGGGTGCTGTGACCCAGAGATCAGTAGAGATTTTAGGTAGATCTCGCTCCTCAGCAAGGGGGAGTGCTTGCCCGGCAAGCAAGTACTCGAATTGCTACCGGGTGGTCGCTATGTACATAGCTATAGCTTCTAGTCCGGGACGCTTGTCTGGCGATATCCAGACACATACACCATGTTGATACATGCACCACTTGTGGGTGTTCAGGGTGTCGTGGTTTGTAATCCCTTCAGTGTGGAACACGCCACGTAAAAACAAGTTCGGAGAGATCTGAAAGTCGTCGTCGTTGTCCCTATCTACTATCTAGCGAAACCACAGCCAAGGGAACGGGCTTGGAATAATTAGCGGGGAAAGAAGACCTTTTGAGCTTGACTCTAATCTGGCAGTGTAAGGAGACATAAGAGGTGTAGAATAAGTGGGAGATATTAGACCTCGGTTTGGTATCGTCATGAAATACCACTACTCTATTGTTTCCTTACTTACTTGATTAAATGGAACGTGTATCATTTCCTAGCCATTATACGGATATATTTATTATATCTTATGGTATTGGGTTTTGATGCAGCTTCTTGATCAAAGTATCACGAGTTTGTTATATAATCGCAAACAAATTCTTTAATAAAACGATTGCATTTATGTATTTTTGATTTGAAAATTTGGTATAACTCCAATTACTCAGGTATGATCCAATTCAAGGACATTGCCAGGTAGGGAGTTTTGACTGGGCGGTACATCTCTCAAATAATAACGGAGGTGTCCCAAGGCCAGCTCAGTGCGGACAGAAACCACACATAGAGCAAAAGGGCAAATGCTGACTTGATCTCGGTGTTCAGTACACACAGGGACAGCAAAAGCTCGGCCTATCGATCCTTTTGGTTTAAAGAGTTTTTAACAAGAGTGTCAGAAAAGTTACCATAGGGATAACTGGCTTGTGGCGGCCAAGCGTTCATAGCGACGTCGCTTTGATCCTTCGATGTCGGCTCTTCCTATCATTGTGAAGCAAATTCACCAAGCGTTGGATTGTTCACCCATGCAAGGGAACGTGAGCTGGGTTTAGACCGTCGTGAGACAGGTTAGTTTTACCCTACTAATGACAAAACGTTGTTGCGACAGCATTCCTGCGTTAGTACGAGAGGAACCGCAGGTACGGACCAATGGCACAATACTTGTTCGAGCGAACAGTGGTATGACGCTACGTCCCGTTGGATTATGCCTGAACGCCTCTAAGGTCGTATCCGTGCTGGACTGCAATGATAAATAAGGGGCAATTTGCATTGTATGGCTTCTAAACCATTTAAAGTTTATAATTTATTTATAAACGACAATGGATGTGATGCCAATGTAATTTGTAACATAGTAATTAGGAGGATCTTCGATCAACCTGATGCCGCGCTGTTACATATAAAGCATTATTTAATACCAATGACAAAGCTAGAATCAATTGTAAACGACTTTGTAACAGGCAAGGTGTTGTAAGTGGTTGAGCAGCTTGCCATACTGCGATCCACTGAAGCTTATCCTTGTGCTTGATGATTCGATAAATAAATGATTTTTCCTGTAGCCAACACACCTCGTCATCATTAGTGACGCATATGTATTGTCCCTATCATATAATTTTGATATAAAGATTTAAAGAATTCTATCACGTTGCAAATACCTCGTCATCAATTAGTGACGCATATTATTTCCCTATCATATAATTAATATAAAGACTTTAATGAATTGTGTCAAGTTGCAAACACCTCGTCATCAATTTAGTGACGCATATTGATATTGTCCCTATCATATAATTTTTGATATAAAGACTTAAAGAATTTATCAAGTGCCAATACCTCGTCATCAATTTGTGACGCATATGATATTGTCCTATCATATAATTAATATAAAACTTAATGATGTGTCAAGTTGCCAAACACCTCGTCATCAATTTAGTGACGCATATGATATTGTCCCTATCATATAATTTTTGATATAAAACTTTAAAGAATTATATCAAGTTGCCAAATACCTCGTCATCAATTTAGTGACGCATATGATATTGTCCTATCATATAATATATAAAGACTTTAATGAATTGTGTCAAGTTGCCAAACACCTCGTCATCAATTTAGTGACGCATATGATATTGTCCCTATCATATAATTTTTGATATAAAAAACTTTAAAGAATTGTATCAAGTTGCCAAATACCTCGTCATCAATTTAGTGACGCATATGATATTGTCCCTATCATATAATTAATATAAAGACTTTAATGAATTGTGTCAAGTTGCCAAACACCTCGTCATCAATTTAGTGACGCATATGATATTGTCCCTATCATATAATTTTTGATATAAAAACTTTAAAGAATTGTATCAAGTTGCCAAATACCTCGTCATCAATTTAGTGACGCATATGATATTGTCCCTATCATATAATTAATATAAAGACTTTAATGAATTGTGTCAAGTTGCCAAACACCTCGTCATCAATTTAGTGACGCATATGATATTGTCCCTATCATATAATATTTGATATAAAGACTTTAAAGAATTATATCAAGTTGCCAAATACCTCGTCATCAATTTAGTGACGCATATGATATTGTCTCTATCATATAATTAATATAAAGACTTTTAATGAATTGTGTCAAGTTGCCAAACACCTCGTCATCAATTTAGTGACGCATATGATATTGTCCCTATCATATAATTTTTGATATAAAGACTTTAAAGAATTCTATTCAAGTTGCCAAATACCTCGTCATCAATTTAGTGACGCATATGATATTGTCTCTATCATATAATTAATATAAAGACTTTAATGATTGTGTCACGTTGCCAAACACCTCGTCATCAATTTAGTGACGCATATGATATTGTCCCTATCATATAATAATATAAAGACTTTTTAAAAGAATTGTATCAAGTTGCCCAAACACCTTCGTCATCAAACTACTATATTATGGTTGCGCCGACCTCTCATATTGTATTCTCTTATGTCTTCATAGGATTTTGGCAATTATACGAGTAAATTAAATAATATACATATGAAAATGATTAATTATTATATGTATAAGGGAAAAAATGCTGAAATATTCCCATATTATCTTAGTATTATAGAGGAAAGACCGTTGCCGACCTCTGATATTGTTCAAAACTTATGTATTTATATGATTTTGGCAATTATATGAGTAAATTAAATAATATACATATAAAATGATTAAATATTATATGTATAAATGTATAAAGGAAAAAATGATGAAATATTCCCACATTATCTTAGTATTATAGAGGAAAGACCGTTGCTGACCTCTGATATTGTTCAAAACTTATGTATTTATATGATTTTGGCAATAATATGAGTAAATTAAATAATATACATATGAAAATGATTAATTATTATATGTATAAATGTATAAGGGAAAAATGCTGAAAATATTCCCATATTATCTTAGTATTATAGAGGAAAGACCGTTGCTGACCTCTGATATTGTTCAAAACTTATGTATTTATATGATTTTGGCAATTATATGAGTAAATTAAAATAATATACATATGAAAATTATTAATTATTATATGTATAGGGAAAAAAATGCTGAAAATATCCCACATTCTCTTAGTATTATAGAGAAAAGCCATTATAGTGAGAGGGTATAGTAGTGTAAACGACCGGAATTACGACAGAGGGTTCAAAAACTACTATAGGTAGGCAGTGGTTGCCGACCTCTCATATTGTTCAAAACTTATGTATTCATATGATTTTGGCAATTATATGAGTAAATTAAATAATATACATATGAAAATGATTAATTATTATATGTATAAGGGAAAAAAT
>NW_022881389.1:0-24753 GCF_004382145.1 Drosophila mauritiana
CTAGCCTCCTGCCAGAGGCTAATCCTGCTTGGATGCTTTCGGTATGCCGAACAGTGTCCACAGTGGCACTGCAGGTACTTGGTGGAGCTCCCCCGCTTGACTTGGCTGCTAAGTTTTTAGCGGTCAAATACAAGCTGAAGCGTGGATACCCGCTGGAGGAGAACGACTGGCTATATGACGAGGACACTACGTGTCTAAGCTGGAAGCAGAGGAAGACTCGCCTAGAAGAGTGCTTACTGCAGAGTTGGCAGAACAGATGGGATGATGACAGCGAACCAGGACGGGTGACGCATAAATTCATCCCATATGTCACTCTCGCCTATCGGGATCCAAGATTTGGATTCTCGATGAGGACGTCTTACCTGCTGACAGGTCACGGGTCGTTTAACGCATTTTTGCAAGGGAGAGCCCTCAGCGATACCACTGCTTGCGCTTGTGGAGATCCATATGAGGACTGGATGCACATATTGTGCGCTTGCCCCCTATATGCAGATTTGCGGAACCTCGATGGACTTGGAGTGCAGCGCCTTGGCGAAAACTGGACCTTCGATAGAATCCTGGAAGATCAACAGAGGACTCAACGGCTGGCAGTGTTTGCGGACGAAGTGTTCCGTAGGAGGAGGGGTGTTTAGCCCAACAACTTCGCCGTGTGGTTAGCGGGCGAGAATACTTCCAGTCCGCTATTGCTTGTCGTAAGAGGCGACTAATATAGCCATAGGTCCCTCTAACCCTGCTTGTCGGAGCAAAAGGAGGAGGCCCACCGAGCCTCTCTTTCGGTACCACGGGTTGTGCAGCTATCCAAGACTGCACATTGAGGTAGGCCCCCTGGTGGGAGTATCGTGGTGGCTGTGGTTGGTACCCATATCGCGGGTAGAGCCTTCGTGTTCGACGTTTGAGTTACGGTGCTAGTTGCGCAAAACTCGGGTGCTGTGACCCAGAGATCAGTAGAGATTTTAGGTAGATCTCGCTCCTCAGCAAGGGGGAGTGCTTGCCCGGCAAGCAAGTACTCGAATTGCTACCGGGGTGGTCGCTATGTACATAGCTATAGCTTCTAGTCCGGGACGCTTGTCTGGCGTATCCAGACACATACACCATGTTGATACATGCACCACTTGTGGGTGTTCAGGGTGTCGTGGTTGTAATCCCTTCAGTGTGGAACACGCCACGTAAAACAAGTTCGGAGAGATCTGAAAAGTCGTCGTTGTCCCTATCTACTATCTAGCGAAACCACAGCCAAGGGAACGGGCTTGGAATAATTAGCGGGGAAAGAAGACCCTTTTGAGCTTGACTCTAATCTGGCAGTGTAAGGAGACATAAGAGGTGTAGAATAAGTGGGAGATATTAGACCTCGGTTTGGTATCGTCAATGAAATACCACTACTCTTATTGTTTCCTTACTTACTTGATTAAATGGAACGTGTATTTCCTAGCCATTATACGGATATATTTATTATATCTTATGGTATTGGGTTTTGATGCAAGCTTCTTGATCAAAGTATCACGAGTTTGTTATATAATCGCAAACAAATTCTTTAATAAAACGATGCATTTATGTATTTTTGATTTGAAAATTTGGTATAACTCCAATTACTCAGGTATGATCCAATTCAAGGACATTGCCAGGTAGGGAGTTTGACTGGGGCGGTACATCTCTCAAATAATAACGGAGGTGTCCCAAGGCCAGCTCAGTGCGGACAGAAACCACACATAGAGCAAAAGGGCAAATGCTGACTTGATCTCGGTGTTCAGTACACACAGGGACAGCAAAAGCTCGGCCTATCGATCCTTTTGGTTTAAAGAGTTTTTAACAAGAGGTGTCAGAAAAGTTACCATAGGGATAACTGGCTTGTGGCGGCCAAGCGTTCATAGCGACGTCGCTTTTTGATCCTTCGATGTCGGCTCTTCCTATCATTGTGAAGCAAAATTCACCAAGCGTTGGATTGTTCACCCATGCAAGGGAACGTGAGCTGGGTTTAGACCGTCGTGAGACAGGTTAGTTTTACCCTACTAATGACAAAACGTTGTTGCGACAGCATTCCTGCGTAGTACGAGAGGAACCGCAGGTACGGACCAATGGCACAATACTTGTTCGAGCGAACAGTGGTATGACGCTACGTCCGTTGGATTATGCCTGAACGCCTCTAAGGTCGTATCCGTGCTGGACTGCAATGATAAATAAGGGGCAATTTGCATTGTATGGCTTCTAAACCATTTAAAGTTTATAATTTATTTTATAAACGACAATGGATGTGATGCCAATGTAATTTGTAACATAGTAAATTAGGAGGATCTTCGATCACCTGATGCCGCGCTAGTTACATATAAAGCATTATTTAATACAATGACAAAGCCTAGAATCAATTGTAAACGACTTTTGTAACAGGCAAGGTGTTGTAAGTGGTTGAGCAGCTGCCATACTGCGATCCACTGAAGCTTATCCTTTGCTTGATGATTCGATAAATAAATGATTTTTCCTGTAGCCAAACAAACACCTCGTCATCAATTTAGTGACGCATATGATATTGTCCCTATCATATAATTTTGATATAAGACTTTAAAAATTATATCAAGTTGCAAAAACCTCGTCATCAATTTAGTGAGCATATGATATTGTTCCCTATTCATATAATTTTTGATATAAAGACTTTAAAGAATTTATCAGTTGCCAAATACCTCGTCATCAATTTAGTGACGCATATGATATTGTCCCTATCATATAATTAATATAAAGACTTTAATGAATTGTGTCAAGTTGCCAAATACCTCGTCATCAATTTAGTGACGCATATGATATTGTCCCTATCATATAATTTATTGATATAAAAGACTTTAAAGAAATTGTATCAAGTTGCCAAATACCTCGTCATCAATTTAGTGACGCATATGATATTGTCCCTATCATATAATTAATATAAAGACTTTAATGAATTGTGTCAAGTTGCCAAACACCTCGTCATCAATTTAGTGACGCATATGATATTGTCCCTATCATATAATTTTTGATATAAAGACTTTAAAGAATTTATCAAGTTGCCAAATACCTCGTCATCAATTTAGTGACGCATATGATATTGTCTCTATCATATAATTAATATAAAGACTTTAATGAATTGTGTCAAGTTGCCAAACACCTCGTCATCAATTTAGTGACGCATATGATATTGTCCCTATCATATAATTTTTGATATAAAAACTTTAAAGAATTGTATCAAGTTGCCAAATACCTCGTCATCAATTTAGTGACGCATATGATATTGTCCTATCATATAATTAATATAAAGACTTTAATGAATTGTGTCAAGTTGCCAAACACCTCGTCATCAATTTAGTGACGCATATGATATTGTCCCTATCATATAATTTTTGATATAAAAACTTTAAAGAATTGTATCAAGTTGCCAAATACCTCGTCATCAATTTAGTGACGCATATGATATTGTCCCTATCATATAATTAATATAAAGACTTTAATGAATTGTGTCAAGTTGCCAAACACCTCGTCATCAATTTAGTGACGCATATGATATTGTCCCTATCATATAATATTTGATATAAAGACTTTAAAGAATTATATCAAGTTGCCAAATACCTCGTCATCAATTTAGTGACGCATATGATATTGTCTCTATCATATAATTAATATAAAGACTTTAATGAATTGTGTCAAGTTGCCAAACACCTCGTCATCAATTTAGTGACGCATATGATATTGTCCCTATCATATAATTTTTGATATAAAGACTTTAAAGAATTCTATCAAGTTGCCAAATACCTCGTCATCAATTTAGTGACGCATATGATATTGTCTCTATCATATAATTAATATAAAGACTTTAATGATTTGTGTCACGTTGCCAAACACCTCGTCATCAATTTAGTGACGCATATGATATTGTCCCTATCATATAATTAATATAAAGACTTTTTAAAGAATTGTATCAAGTTGCCAAACACCTCGTCATCAACTACTATATTATGGTTGCGCCGACCTCTCATATTGTATTCTCTTATGTCTTCATAGGATTTTGGCAATTATACGAGTAAATTAAATAATATACATATGAAAATGATTAATTATTATATGTATAAGGGAAAAAATGCTGAAATATTCCCATATTATCTTAGTATTATAGAGGAAAGACCGTTGCCGACCTCTGATATTGTTCAAAACTTATGTATTTATATGATTTTGGCAATTATATGAGTAAATTAAATAATATACATATAAAATGATTAAATATTATATGTATAAATGTATAAAGGAAAAAATGATGAAATATTCCCACATTATCTTAGTATTATAGAGGAAAGACCGTTGCTGACCTCTGATATTGTTCAAAACTTATGTATTTATATGATTTTGGCAATAATATGAGTAAATTAAATAATATACATATGAAAATGATTAATTATTATATGTATAAATGTATAAGGGAAAAAATGCTGAAAATATTCCCATATTATCTTAGTATTATAGAGGAAAGACCGTTGCTGACCTCTGATATTGTTCAAAACTTATGTATTTATATGATTTTGGCAATTATATGAGTAAATTAAATAATATACATATGAAAATTATTAATTATTATATGTATAGGGGAAAAAATGCTGAAATATTCCCACATTCTCTTAGTATTATAGAGAAAAGCCATTATAGTGAGAGGGTATAGTAGTGTAAACGACCGGAATTACGACAGAGGGTTCAAAAACTACTATAGGTAGGCAGTGGTTGCCGACCTCTCATATTGTTCAAAACTTATGTATTCATATGATTTTGGCAATTATATGAGTAAATTAAATAATATACATATGAAAATTATTAATTATTATATGTATAGGGGAAAAAATGCTGAAATATTCCCACATTCTCTTAGTATTATAGAGAAAAGCCATTATAGTGAGAGGGTATAGTAGTGTAAACGACCGGAATTACGACAGAGGGTTCAAAAACTACTATAGGTAGGCAGTGGTTGCCGACCTCTCATATTGTTCAAAACTTATGTATTCATATGATTTTGGCAATTATATGAGTAAATTAAATAATATACATATGAAAATTATTAATTATTATATGTATAAGGGAAAAAATGCTGAAAATATCCCACATTCTCTTAGTATATAGAGAAAAGCCATTATAGTGAGAGGGTATAGTAGTGTAAACGACCGGAATTACGACAGAGGGTTCAAAAACTACTATAGGTAGGCAGTGGTTGCCGACCTCTCATATTGTTCAAAACTTATGTATTCATATGATTTTGGCAATAATATGAGTAAATTAAATAATATACATATGAAAATGATTAATTATTATATGTATAAGGGAAAAAATGCTGAAAATATCCCACATTCTCTTAGTATTATAGAGAAAAGCCATTATAGTGAGAGGGTATAGTAGTGTAAACGACCGGAATTACGACAGAGGGTTCAAAAACTACTATAGGTAGGCAGTGGTTGCCGACCTCTCATATTGTTCAAAACTTATGTATTCATATGATTTTGGCAATAATATGAGTAAATTAAATAATATACATATGAAAATGATTAATTATTATATGTATAAGGGAAAAAATGCTGAAAATATCCCACATTCTCTTAGTATTATAGAGAAAAGCCATTATAGTGAGAGGGTATAGTAGTGTAAACGACCGGAATTACGACAGAGGGTTCAAAAACTACTATAGGTAGGCAGTGGTTGCCGACCTCTCATATTGTTCAAAACTTATGTATTCATATGATTTTGGCAATAATATGAGTAAATTAAATAATATACATATGAAAATGATTAATTATTATATGTATAAGGGAAAAAATGCTGAAAATATCCCACATTCTCTTAGTATTATAGAGAAAAGCCATTATAGTGAGAGGGTATAGTAGTGTAAACGACCGGAATTACGACAGAGGGTTCAAAAACTACTATAGGTAGGCAGTGGTTGCCGACCTCTCATATTGTTCAAAACTTATGTATTCATATGATTTTGGCAATAATATGAGTAAATTAAATAATATACATATGAAAATGATTAATTATTATATGTATAAGGGAAAAAATAATCATATTATATATGAATAATGGAAAAAAAATGAAATGTTCCTATAATCTCTTAATATATAAGAGAATAGCCCGTATGTTGGGTGGCAAACGGAATTGAAAATACCCGCTTTGAGGACAGCGGGTTCAAAAACTACTATAGGTAGGCAGTGGTTGCCGACCTCCCGCATTATTCGAAATATTTATTTCGGATTATGTTTATATTGGTTACATACAATAAAGTATATTATTATCCGTACAAATTTGTTTCTCAGTTCTATAGAACACGGGACTTGGCTCCGCGGATAATAGGAATATACGCTTTATAGATAATATCGTTGAAACAAAAGTCAAGTTTCTATTATATATAGAATAACAAATCGTTTCCATATATTATCGTTAATTTTTGGAGGCAGGCAAATATTAATTTATTACCTGCCGTATAGTTGGATTATTATATCGTTACGGTATAATACAAATATGGATTCTTATGAAAGAAATATAAAATTATATATTAAATGTGGAAATATTATCATATGCGCTTGGTTTATGTTATATATTACCAGAGATATATATGAAAAGAGATAAATTTTAAATTTATCTTCAAAATGCAAATGATTTAACTTAATATTTATATTGGTTAAACAAAAATTGTACATGTGTGGATACAATAATTATGTATGTTGGAAATAAAATGATATTTTATAATGAAATATGTATGTATAAAAAGATAAAATTATAGAAATATATATATTACAATAATTAGATGAAATTCTTGTTATATTGGTAAAACAAGTATAAATTAAAAATGAAAATATGGATTACGAATGCTATATAAAAATGGCCGTAATCGAATGGATTTTTTACTTATATATTTAAAATTTTACCCAAAGGCGAAATATTGAATTTTATTCAATATAATAAAAATCATGGAATTATATAAAGTGAAAAATCTATATATCTATATATCTATTATATTGCTTATTTCGATTCAAAATATATGAATGGAATATGAAGGAAAAACATTATTCTGGTTGATCCTGCCAGTAGTTATATGCTTGTCTCAAAGATTAAGCCATGCATGTCTAAGTACACACGAATTAAAAGTGAAACCGCAAAAGGCTCATTATATCAGTTATGGTTCCTTAGATCGTTAACAGTTACTTGGATAACTGTGGTAATTCTAGAGCTAATACATGCAATTAAAACATGAACCTTATGGGACATGTGCTTTTATTAGGCTAAAACCAAGCGATCGCAAGATCGTTATATTGGTTGAACTCTAGATAACATGCAGATCGTATGGTCTTGTACCGACGACAGATCTTTCAAATGTCTGCCCTATCAACTTTTGATGGTAGTATCTAGGACTACCATGGTTGCAACGGGTAACGGGGAATCAGGGTTCGATTCCGGAGAGGGAGCCTGAGAAACGGCTACCACATCTAAGGAAGGCAGCAGGCGCGTAAATTACCCACTCCCAGCTCGGGGAGGTAGTGACGAAAAATAACAATACAGGACTCATATCCGAGGCCCTGTAATTGGAATGAGTACACTTTAAATCCTTTAACAAGGACCAATTGGAGGGCAAGTCTGGTGCCAGCAGCCGCGGTAATTCCAGCTCCAATAGCGTATATTAAAGTTGTTGCGGTTAAAACGTTCGTAGTTGAACTTGTGCTTCATACGGGTAGTACAACTTACAATTGTGGTTAGTACTATACCTTTATGTATGTAAGCGTATTACCGGTGGAGTTCTTATATGTGATTAAATACTTGTATTTTTTCATATGTTCCTCCTATTTAAAAACCTGCACTAGTGCTCTTAAACGAGTGTTATTGTGGGCCGGTACTATTACTTTGAACAAATTAGAGTGCTTAAAGCAGGCTTCAAATGCCTGAATATTCTGTGCATGGGATAATGAAATAAGACCTCTGTTCTGCTTTCATTGGTTTTCAGATCAAGAGGTAATGATTAATAGAAGCAGTTTGGGGGCATTAGTATTACGACGCGAGAGGTGAAATTCTTGGACCGTCGTAAGACTAACTTAAGCGAAAGCATTTGCCAAAGATGTTTTCATTAATCAAGAACGAAAGTTAGAGGTTCGAAGGCGATCAGATACCGCCCTAGTTCTAACCATAAACGATGCCAGCTAGCAATTGGGTGTAGCTACTTTTATGGCTCTCTCAGTCGCTTCCCGGGAAACCAAAGCTTTTGGGCTCCGGGGGAAGTATGGTTGCAAAGCTGAAACTTAAAGGAATTGACGGAAGGGCACCACCAGGAGTGGAGCCTGCGGCTTAATTTGACTCAACACGGGAAAACTTACCAGGTCCGAACATAAGTGTGTAAGACAGATTGATAGCTCTTTCTCGAATCTATGGGTGGTGGTGCATGGCCGTTCTTAGTTCGTGGAGTGATTTGTCTGGTTAATTCCGATAACGAACGAGACTCAAATATATTAAATAGATATCTTCAGGATTATGGTGCTGAAGCTTATGTAGCCTTCATTCATGGTGGCAGTAAAATGTTTATTGTGTTTGAATGTGTTTATGTAAGTGGAGCCGTACCTGTTGGTTTGTCCCATTATAAGGACACTAGCTTCTTAAATGGACAAATTGCGTCTAGCAATAATGAGATTGAGCAATAACAGGTCTGTGATGCCCTTAGATGTCCTGGGCTGCACGCGCGCTACAATGAAAGTATCAACGTGTATTTCCTAGACCGAGAGGTCCGGGTAAACCGCTGAACCACTTTCATGCTTGGGATTGTGAACTGAAACTGTTCACATGAACTTGGAATTCCCAGTAAGTGTGAGTCATTAACTCGCATTGATTACGTCCCTGCCCTTTGTACACACCGCCCGTCGCTACTACCGATTGAATTATTTAGTGAGGTCTCCGGACGTGATCACTGTGACGCCTTGCGTGTTACGGTTGTTTCGCAAAAGTTGACCGAACTTGATTATTTAGAGGAAGTAAAAGTCGTAACAAGGTTTCCGTAGGTGAACCTGCGGAAGGATCATTATTGTATAATATCCTTATCGTTAATAAACATTTGTTATAATACAAATAAATACAATTTACCAAAATAAAAATATTACAAAATGATTCCACGGAATCAAAAGTTAAAGTCAAAATAAAATGAAGATGGCTTTTATTTTATATGTGGGGCTTGGCAACCTCATAAAAAGACTTTAACATTATTAATGTTGTTGTGCGTATTTGTGGCAGTACCTACTACAACAATGGCGTTTCCTATAAAAACAAATTCTCGAAAATGGAAATCGAAGAAACTGAACAAAATTTGAAAGTAGAAGTCGAATTAAAATTAAAATAATTTTGAATGTGGTATTCAAAATAAGTGTGTGTGTATATGGACCATAATATACACGCGTTGCGAATATGTATTGTTCATCTATGTTATGAGCATACGTTGGCTAATGCAACAACCTAAAATATACAATGTTTGTACCTGTCATCCATCAGGTTAATGTTTTATATAAATTTTGCAGTATGTGTCACCCAAAATAGCAAACCATAACCAGATTTTTATGATACATAATGCTTATATGAACTAAGACATATCGCAACATTTATTTTTAGGTATAAAAATAAATTTATTGAAGGAATTGATATATGCCAGTAAAATGGTGTATTTTTAATTTCTTTCAATAAAAACAATATTGATATTATATAAAAATGAATTATAAAACTCTAAGCGGTGGATCACTCGGCTCATGGGTCGATGAAGAACGCAGCAAACTGTGCGTCATCGTGTGAACTGCAGGACACATGAACATCGACATTTTGAACGCATATCGCAGTCCATGCTGTTATGTACTTTAATTAATTTTATAGTGCTGCTTGGACTACATATGGTTGAGGGTTGTAAGACTATGCTAATTAAGTTGTTTATAAATTTTTTATAAGCATATGGTATATTATTGGATTAAATAATGATTTTATTCATAATATTAAAAAAGAAATGAAAAACATTATCTCACATTTGAATGTGAAAAACGAAGAGAAATATTTTCTTTTTCAATCAAATAATACTGAGAAATGTCTAGCATAAAAAATTGAAATATTTTTCATCTAGAATTGTCTCTTATTAATGATTCGGAAAAAGAAAAATCTTGGTTTTGTTATTATTCTTCGTTGGTTCGTTAAATGGATAAAAAATAACTTTGCTTACAAGAACTATTGGAACTATTTATAACGAATTTAATTGATTGTTTTATCATTTATATATAAAGAATTTATGGCAAAAAATAGTTATATATACAACCTCAACTCATATGGGACTACCCCCTGAATTTAAGCATATTAATTAGGGGAGGAAAAGAAACTAACAAGGATTTTCTTAGTAGCGGCGAGCGAAAAGAAAACAGTTCAGCACTAAGTCACTTTGTCTATATGGCAAATGTGAGATGCAGTGTATGGAGCGTCAATATTCTAGTATGAGAAATTAATGATTTAAGTCCTTCTTAAATGAGGCCATTTACCCATAGAGGGTGCCAGGCCCGTATAACGTTAATGATTACTAGATGATGTTTCCAAAGAGTCGTGTTGCTTGATAGTGCAGCACTAAGTGGGTGGTAAACTCATCTAAAACTAAATATAACCATGAGACCGATAGTAAACAAGTACCGTGAGGAAGTTGAAAAGAACTCTGAATAGAGAGTTAAACAGTACGTGAAACTGCTTAGAGGTTAAGCCCGATGAACTGAATATCCTTATGGAAAATTCATCATTAAAATTGTAATATTTAAATATTATTAAGAATAATGTGCATTTTTTCCATATAAGGACATTGTATCTATTGCATATCCCATTTATCATAAAATATAACTTATAGTTTATTCCAATTAAATTGCTTGCATTTTAACACAGAATAAATGTTATTAATTTGATAAAGTGCTGATAGATTATATTATTACAGAGCGTTAATTTTTCGGAATTATATATGGCATAATTATCATTGATTTTTGTGTTTATTATATGCTCTTGTATGATTAACAATGCGAAAGATTCAGGATACCTTCGGGACCCGTCTTGAAACACGGACCAAGGAGTCTAACATATGTGCAAGTTATTGGGATGTAACCTAATAGCGATTAACTTGACTATAATGGTTAGTTTTTTAGCTATTTATAGCTAATTAACACAATCCCGGGGCGTTCTATATAGTTATGTATAATGTATATTTATATTATTTATGCCTCTAACTGGAACGTACTTGAGCATATATGCTGTGACCCGAAAGATGGTGACTATACTTGATCAGGTTGAAGTCAGGGAACCCTGATGGAGAAACAGTTCTGGACGTGCAAATCGATTGTCAGAATTGAGTATAGGGGCGAAAGACCATCGAACCATCTAGTAGCTGGTTCCTTCCGAAGTTTCCCTCAGGATAGCTGGTGCATTTATATTAATAAATAATCTATCTGGTAAAGCGAATATTAGAGCCTTAGGGTCGAAACGATCTAACCTATTCTCAAACTTTAAATGGGTAAGAACCTTAACTTTCTTGATATGAAGTTCAAGGTTATGATATAATGTGCCAGTGGGCCACTTTTGGTAAGCAGAATGGCGCTGTGGGATGAACCAAACGTAATGTTACGGTGCCCAAATTAACAACTCATGCAGATACCATGAAAGGCGTTGGTTGCTTAAAACAGCAGGACGGTGATCATGGAATCGAAATCGCTAAGGAGTGTTGTAACAACTCACCTGCCGAAGCAACTAGCCCTTAAAATGGATGGCGCTTAAGTTGTATACCTATACATTACCGCTAAAGTAGATGATTTATATTACTTGTGATATAAATTTTGAAACTTTAGTGAGTAGGAAGGTACAATGGTATGCGTAGAAGTGTTTGGCGTAAGCCTGCATGGAGCTGCCATTGGTACAGATCTTGGTGGTAGTAGCAAATAATCGAATGAGACCTTGGAGGACTGAAGTGGAGAAGGGTTTCGTGTGAACAGTGGTTGATCACGAGTTAGTCGGTCCTAAGTTCAAGGCGAAAGCCGAAAATTTTCAAGTAAAACAAAAATGCCTAACTATATAAACAAAGCGAATATAATACACTTGAATAATTTTGAACGAAAGGGAATACGGTTCCAATTCCGTAACCTGTTGAGTATCCGTTTGTTATTAAATATGGGCCTCGTGCTCATCCTGGCAACAGGAACGACCATAAAGAAGCCGTCGAGAGATATCGGAAGAGTTTTCTTTTCTGTTTTATAGCCGTACTACCATGGAAGTCTTTCGCAGAGAGATATGGTAGATGGGCTAGAAGAGCATGACATATACTGTTGTGTCGATATTTTCTCCTCGGACCTTGAAAATTTATGGTGGGGACACGCAAACTTCTCAACAGGCCGTACCAATATCCGCAGCTGGTCTCCAAGGTGAAGAGTCTCTAGTCGATAGAATAATGTAGGTAAGGGAAGTCGGCAAATTAGATCCGTAACTTCGGGATAAGGATTGGCTCTGAAGATTGAGATAGTCGGGCTTGATTGGGAAACAATAACATGGTTTATGTGCTCGTTCTGGGTAAATAGAGTTTCTAGCATTTATGTTAGTTACTTGTTCCCCGGATAGTTTAGTTACGTAGCCAATTGGAACTTTCTTTGCTAAAATTTTTAAGAATACTATTTGGGTTAAACCAATTAGTTCTTATCAATTATAACGATTATCAATTAACAATCAATTCAGAACTGGCACGGACTTGGGGAATCCGACTGTCTAATTAAAACAAAGCATTGTGATGGCCCTAGCGGGTGTTGACACAATGTGATTTTCTGCCCAGTGCTCTGAATGTCAAAGTGAAGAAATTCAAGTAAGCGCGGGTCAACGGCGGGAGTAACTATGACTCTCTTAAGGTAGCCAAATGCCTCGTCATCTAATTAGTGACGCGCATGAATGGATTAACGACGGACGTGTTTTCCGTTGCGCTCGTGTACAGATTGCGAATAACTAAGTTTTCCTTGTTGGAAGTAATTAAATCGGTGATTTAGTGCTCCGCGGAAGTCGAGTGAAAATTGTCGAGTGTTAAAAAACAAGCGGTTTGAAATTATTAACAATAAACTATTGGAAATTTTCCACTCCGCACGTGCTGGGCCTCGGAAGGAGTAAGCTTGAGCAGCTGTCAGCTTTTGGTTGTATGAAGGGACAGTTTTAGTGCTACCAGACGCTACCGATAGGTGGAGCTCTAGAGCATCAACCTTTTGTCACTGAGCAAACGAGCATACGGTTGCTGGCGTGACGGTAGGAGGAGCCACCATCGGAGTTATGCCGATCGAGAGCGACAGCAGCGTGAGTGCCTTGAGCGGAAGTAGTGCTCGAGGAAGTCCAAACGACGCAGGCGCAGAAGCCATCTGGCCTCTAAGAGCTCGGCGCCGACGCAGGCAAATTGGTTGCCCTGGCATCGAATGGAGTGCCAGAACCCGTTGGTGTACTGGAGGAGGCGTTTTCGTCGTGGAGGACGCCCGGGCGGCTACCCCCCCACGCTGCTGCCACCGCTGTTGATCCTACTGCTGCCCCTTGCCGACCCACTGCTGCCTCCGCCGTTTCCACTGCTGCTAAAATTGTTGCCACCACTGCCACTGCCGCTACCGCTGCCGCCCGTGCTGGGCAAGCAGCCATGATGGCAGAGCTGTCGGCCACCCAGCGCATGGTGAGAAAGCAGCTTCCGCAGCCTAGGAGAAGTGGACACGGAAGAGCTCTCGTATGCTATCAGCCGCTACGATGAGCTGGTGCTGGCGTTAATGCTCCCGGTGTGGAGAGCTGGAGACGCGGCTCGCTATGCCGCCACCGCCGCCGCCGTCGTCGAATCCGTTAAAGAATACGGCCGCCAATGCTCCCCAGATGCACAGGTTGCACCCATCGCTGCCCGCGGACCACCAAGGTTCGCAGACGTGGTCAGCGGTGGTGAAGTGCGACGACCCTGCGCTATCGGGGAAAGCTATAGCGGAAAGGTGCGAACGATGGTTGCACCCTCCCTCGGAGTCAGAGTACATGAGGTAGTGAGCTCCGTCGAGGTGGTGGTGCGATCATTCGTACTCCTTCAGTTGGAGAGCTGCAGAAGGTGGTAGCATCAAAGAGGTTCGCTGAAGTTGGGCTAAATGTGGCACGGAATGCGGCCGAGAAGCCGAAGGTCGTCGTCTATGACGTCGACACAGCTATCGGCCCTGAGGAATTCATGCAGGAGCTGCATGGAAATAACTTCGACAGCGAAATGACTATGTCCCAATTTAAGAAGTCCGTGCACCTGGTGACCAAGGCGTGGTCGGTAACCGACGGGCGCCACAGTAAATGTAACGCTAGAGGTAGACGACCGCGCGATGGCGAAGCTTGATGTAGGTCGTGTCTACATCAAGTGTTCTCATTCCGATGCCGAGCACAGGTCCGAACATACGCCTGCACAGATGCGTGGTTTCGACCACAAGGTCAGCGAATGCCGGCAGAAGGACAATGTCTGCCGCCAGTGCGGGCAACAAGGCCACACCGCGGCAAAGTGCCAAAACCCGGTGGACTGCCGGAACTGCCGTCACAGAGGGCAACCCTCGGGGCATTACATGCTCTCGAACGTGTGCCCGATATACGGGGCGTTGCTGGCAAGGGTGCAAGCTAGACATTAATGTTTAGCTTCATCCAAGCGAACTGTGGCCGAGGCAGAGCTGCGACCATCGAGCTCGGAGTCCGACTCAGGAGATCGGAGTCTATGTTCGCGCTGGTGCAGGAGCCGTATCTCGGCGGGGACGGAATGGATGTGCTGCCTGAAGGAATGAGAATTTTCACCGATCGGCGAGGGAAGGCAGCCATCCTAGTAGATCAACAGGAAGCCATCTGTATGCCAGTGGAGACCCTCACCACGGATTATGGCGTATGTCTGGTCGTTAAAGGGAGCTTTGGCTCAATCTTCCTTTGCGCCGCATACTGCCAGTTCGATGCACCTCTGGAACCGTACCTCCGGTACATGGATGCGGTCCTGCTGCAGGCCAGCAGAACCCCGCAATCCTGGGCCTCGACGCGAATGCAGTGTCCCCATGTGGCTTAGCAAACTCTCTCGTCATGCCGAGGGCAAGCTAACTACAGACGGGGTGAGCTGCTGTCAGAGTGGATGCTGGAGGCAAGAGTCGCCGCCCTAAACCAGTCAACAGAGGTGTAACACGTTCGACAATCACAGAGCTACTAGCGATATCGACGTGACAATCGTCATGAGGCAGCATCTATGTGGGCCACATATGAGTGGAGAGTGGACGAGTGGGAATTGAGTGACCACAACATCATTACTGTTGTGGCCGAACCAACTACCGCGCGCGCAGTTGAGAGCATAGCTCCTGTGCCGTCCTGGAACTTCTCCAATGCACGTTGGCGATTGTTCAAGGAGGAAATGGTGAGTAGAGCAGCCGAACTTCCGGAAAACTTCTCAGAGTCGCCGTTGGACCAGCAAGTTTCGACCCTGCGCAGTATAGTACATAATGTATGTGATATTGCGCTGGGAAGAAAGTCAATTCGATCGCCCAACAGGAGAGCACGTTGGTGGACTGCCGACCTCTGCGCTGCAAGGCGCGAAGTCCGGAGACTTCGTCGCCTACTCCAAGATGGAAGGCGTCGTGATGACGGTGCCGCTATAGAGCGTGTAGTGGTCGAGCTGAGGCGGGCCTCAGCAAACTACAAGAAGCTCATTGGGAGGGCGAAAATGGATGACTGGAAACGCTTCGTGGGAGATCATGCCGACGACCCATGGGGGCGCGTCTACAAGATTTGCCGAGGCCGCAGAAAGTGCACGGAGATTGGGTGCCTCCGCGTGAATGGCGAGCTCATCACTGATTGGGGTGACTGTGCACGAGTGCTCCTCCGCAATTTCTTCCCAGTTGCGGAGTCCGAAGCACCGACTGCCATCGCGGAGGAAGTCCCACCGGCCCTCGAAGAATTCGAGGTTGATGCATGTGTTGCCCCGGTTGAAGAGCAGGCGCTCTCCCGGCTTGGACGGCATCAATGGCACTATCTGCAAGGCAGTCTGGCGCGCCATACCCGAGCACCTAGCATCGTTGTTTTCCCGATGCATCCGATTAGGATACTTTCCCGCTGAGTGGAAGTGCCCACGAGTTGTCTCGCTGCTCAAAGGGCCAGATAAGGACAAGTGTGAGCCCTCCTCATATAGAGGAATATGCTTGCTGCCAGTCTTTGGTAAGGTGCTCGAGGCCATCATGGTGAATCGTGTGAGAGAAGTTCTTCCGGAAGGCTGCAGATGGCAGTTTGGATTTCGCCAAGGACGATGTGTGGAGGATGCTTGGAGACACGTGAAGAGCAGTGTTTGTGCCAGCCCGGCGCAATACGTGCTCGGCACATTCGTGGACTTCAAAGGAGCATTCGACAACGTCGAATGGAGTGCTGCACTCCGCCGACTAGCAGACTTGGGATGCCGGGAGATGGGCTTGTGGCAGAGCTTTTTCTCCGGCCGAAGAGCAGTGATCCGAAGCAGTTCCGGTACTGTGGAAGTACCGGTAACTAGAGGCTGCCCGCAGGGGTCAATCAGTGGCCCATTTATCTGGGACATTCTGATGGATGTACTGCTTCAGCGTCTCCAGCCGTATTGCCAGCTGAGTGCATACGCTGATGACTTGCTGCTTCTCGTCGAGGGAAATTCCCGAGCTATGCTAGAGGAAAAAGGAGCACAGCTGATGTCCATCGTAGAAGCGTGGGGAGCGGAAGTTGGCGTTGCCGTCTCGACCAGCAAGACGGTAATAATGCTGCTAAAAGGTGCCTTGAGACGTGCGCCTACGGTGAGGTTTGCTGGAGCGAACCTTCCGTATGTGCGTAGCTGTCGGTACCTTGGCATCACGGTCAGTGAAGGAATGAAATTCCTCACGCACATAGCTTCGCTTCGCCAGCGGATGACCGGAGTCGTTGGAGCATTGGCGCGTGTGCTTCGAGCCGACTGGGGCTTCAGTCCTCGAGCCAGGCGGACCATATATGACGGACTCATGGCACCTTGTGTGCTGTTTGGTGCCCCGGTATGGTATGACACCGGCCGAGCAAGTAGCCGCCCGGAGACGACTAGCCTCCTGCCAGAGGCTAATCCTGCTTGGATGCCTTTCGGTATGCCGAACAGTGTCCACAGTGGCACTGCAGGTACTTGGTGGAGCTCCCCCGCTTGACTTGGCTGCTAAGTTTTTAGCGGTCAAATACAAGCTGAAGCGTGGATACCGCTGGAGGAGAACGACTGGCTATATGACGAGGACACTACGTGTCTAAGCTGGAAGCAGAGGAAGACTCGCCTAGAAGAGTGCTTACTGCAGAGTTGGCAGAACAGATGGGATGATGACAGCGAACCAGGACGGGTGACGCATAAATTCATCCCATATGTCACTCTCGCCTATCGGGATCCAAGATTTGGATTCTCGATGAGGACGTCTTACCTGCTGACAGGTCACGGGTCGTTTAACGCATTTTTGCAAGGGAGAGCCCTCAGCGATACCACTGCTTGCGCTTGTGGAGATCCATATGAGGACTGGATGCACATATTGTGCGCTGCCCCCTATATGCAGATTTGCGGACCTCGATGGACTTGGAGTGCAGCGCCTTGGCGAAAACTGGACCTTCGATAGAATCCTGGAAGATCAACAGAGGACTCAACGGCTGGCAGTGTTTTGCGGACGAAGTGTTCCGTAGGAGGAGGGGTGTTTAGCCAACAACTTCGCCGTGTGGTTAGCGGGCGAGAATACTTCCACAGTCCGCTATTGCTTGTCGTAAGAGGCGACTAATATAGCCATAGGTCCCTCTAACCCTGCTTGTCGGAGCAAAAGGAGGAGGCCCACCGAGCCTCTCTTTCGGTACCACGGGTTGTGCAGCTATCCAAGACTGCACATTGAGGTAGGCCCCTGGTGGGAGTATCGTGGTGGCTGTGGTTGGTACCCATATCGCGGGTAGAGCCTTCGTGTTCGACGTTTGAGTTACGGTGCTAGTTGCGCAAAACTCGGGTGCTGTGACCCAGAGATCAGTAGAGATTTAGGTAGATCTCCTCCTCAGCAAGGGGGAGTGCTTGCCCGGCAAGCAAGTACTCGAATTGCTACCGGGTGGTCGCTATGTACATAGCTATAGCTTCTAGTCCGGGACGCTTGTCTGGCGTATCCAGACACATACACCATGTTGATACATGCACCACTTGTGGGTGTTCAGGGTGTCGTGGTTGTAATCCCTTCAGTGTGGAACACGCCACGTAAAACAAGTTCGGAGAGATCTGAAAAGTCGTCGTTGTCCCTATCTACTATCTAGCGAAACCACAGCCAAGGGAACGGGCTTGGAATAATTAGCGGGGAAAGAAGACCCTTTTGAGCTTGACTCTAATCTGGCAGTGTAGGAGACATAAGAGGTGTAGAATAAGTGGGAGATATTAGACCTCGGTTTGGTATCGTCAATGAAATACCACTACTCTTATTGTTTCCTTACTTACTTGATTAAATGGAACGTGTATCATTTCCTAGCCATTATACGGATATATTTATTATATCTTATGGTATTGGGTTTTGATGCAAGCTTCTTGATCAAAGTATCACGAGTTTGTTATATAATCGCAAACAAATTCTTTAATAAAACGATGCATTTATGTATTTTTGATTTGAAAATTTGGTATAACTCCAATTACTCAGGTATGATCCAATTCAAGGACATTGCCAGGTAGGGAGTTTGACTGGGGCGGTACATCTCTCAAATAATAACGGAGGTGTCCCAAGGCCAGCTCAGTGCGGACAGAAACCACACATAGAGCAAAAGGGCAAATGCTGACTTGATCTCGGTGTTCAGTACACACAGGGACAGCAAAAGCTCGGCCTATCGATCCTTTTGGTTTAAAGAGTTTTTAACAAGAGGTGTCAGAAAAGTTACCATAGGGATAACTGGCTTGTGGCGGCCAAGCGTTCATAGCGACGTCGCTTTTTGATCCTTCGATGTCGGCTCTTCCTATCATTGTGAAGCAAAATTCACCAAGCGTTGGATTGTTCACCCATGCAAGGGAACGTGAGCTGGGTTTAGACCGTCGTGAGACAGGTTAGTTTTACCCTACTAATGACAAAACGTTGTTGCGACAGCATTCCTGCGTAGTACGAGAGGAACCGCAGGTACGGACCAATGGCACAATACTTGTTCGAGCGAACAGTGGTATGACGCTACGTCCGTTGGATTATGCCTGAACGCCTCTAAGGTCGTATCCGTGCTGGACTGCAATGATAAATAAGGGGCAATTTGCATTGTATGGCTTCTAAACCATTTAAAGTTTATAATTTATTTTATAAACGACAATGGATGTGATGCCAATGTAATTTGTAACATAGTAAATTAGGAGGATCTTCGATCACCTGATGCCGCGCTAGTTACATATAAAAGCATTATTTAATACAATGACAAAGCCTAGAATCAATTGTAAACGACTTTTGTAACAGGCAAGGTGTTGTAAGTGGTTGAGCAGCTGCCATACTGCGATCCACTGAAGCTTATCCTTTGCTTGATGATTCGATAAATAAATGATTTTTCCTGTAGCCAAACAAACACCTCGTCATCAATTTAGTGACGCATATGATATTTTATCATATTTTTTTATATTTAAAATTTATACGTTGATACCTCTCATCATTTAGTGAGCATATGTATTGTCCTATATATATAAGATTTAATATTGAATCTATTATAATATTTTATCATATTGCAAAATTTAACACCTCGTCATCAATTTAGTGACGCATATGATATTGTCCCTATCATATAATTTTTGATATAAAAACTTTAAAGAATTGTATCAAGTTGCCAAATACCTCGTCATCAATTTAGTGACGCATATGATATTGTCCCTATCATATAATTAATAAAGACTTTAAGAATTTTCAGTTGCCAAACACCTCGTCATCAATTTAGTGACGCATATGATATTGTCCCTATCATATAATTTTTGATATAAAGACTTTAAAGAATTGTATCAAGTTGCCAAATACCTCGTCATCAATTTAGTGACGCATATGATATTGTCCCTATCATATAATTAATATAAAGACTTTAATGAATTGTGTCAAGTTGCCAAACACCTCGTCATCAATTTAGTGACGCATATGATATTGTCCCTATCATATAATTTTGATTTAATGAATTTTATGAAAATACATTTTTTTTTTTTTTTTTTTTATTAAAACTTTAGAATTTATCAAGTTGCCAAATACCTCGTCATCAATTTAGTGACGCATATGATATTGTCCCTATCATATAATTAATATAAAGACTTTAATGATTGTGTCAAGTTGCCAAACACCTCGTCATCAATTTAGTGACGCATATGATATTGTCCCTATCATATAATTTTTGATATAAAAACTTTAAAGAATTGTATCAAGTTGCCAAATACCTCGTCATCAATTTAGTGACGCATATGATATTGTCCCTATCATATAATTAATATAAAGACTTTAATGAATTGTGTCAAGTTGCCAAACCACCTCGTCATTCATATTTAGTGACGCATATGATATTGTCCCTATCATATAATTTTTTGATATAAAAACTTTAAAGAATTGTATCAAGTTGCCAAATACCTCGTCATCAATTTAGTGACGCATATGATATTGTCCCTATCATATAATTAATATAAAGACTTTAATGAATTGTGTCAAGTTGCCAAACACCTCGTCATCAATTTAGTGACGCATATGATATTGTCCCTATCATATAATTTTTGATATAAAACTTTAAGAATTGTATCAATTGCCAAATACCTCGTCATCAATTTAGTGACGCATATGATATTGTCCCTATCATATAATTAATATAAAGACTTTAATGAATTGTGTCAAGTTGCCAAACACCTCGTCATCAATTTAGTGACGCATATGATATTGTCCCTATCATATAATTTTTGATATAAAGACTTTAAAGAATTTATCAAGTTGCCAAATACCTCGTCATCAATTTAGTGACGCATATGATATTGTCTCTATCATATAATTAATATAAAGACTTTAATGAATTGTGTCAAGTTGCCAAACACCTCGTCATCAATTTAGTGACGCATATGATATTGTCCCTATCATATAATTTTTTGATATAAAGACTTTAAAGAATTCTATCAAGTTGCCAAATACCTCGTCATCAATTTAGTGACGCATATGATATTGTCTCTATCATATAATTAATATAAAGACTTTAATGATTTGTGTCACGTTGCCAAACACCTCGTCATCAATTTAGTGACGCATATGATATTGTCCCTATCATATAATTAATATAAAGACTTTTTAAAGAATTGTATCAAGTTGCCAAACACCTCGTCATCAACTACTATATTATGGTTGCGCCGACCTCTCATATTGTATTCTCTTATGTCTTCATAGGATTTTGGCAATTATACGAGTAAATTAAATAATATACATATGAAAATGATTAATTATTATATGTATAAGGGAAAAAATGCTGAAATATTCCCATATTATCTTAGTATTATAGAGGAAAGACCGTTGCCGACCTCTGATATTGTTCAAAACTTATGTATTTATATGATTTTGGCAATTATATGAGTAAATTAAATAATATACATATAAAATGATTAAATATTATATGTATAAATGTATAAAGGAAAAAATGATGAAATATTCCCACATTATCTTAGTATTATAGAGGAAAGACCGTTGCTGACCTCTGATATTGTTCAAAACTTATGTATTTATATGATTTTGGCAATAATATGAGTAAATTAAATAATATACATATGAAAATGATTAATTATTATATGTATAAATGTATAAGGGAAAAATGCTGAAAATATTCCCATATTATCTTAGTATTATAGAGGAAAGACCGTTGCTGACCTCTGATATTGTTCAAAACTTATGTATTTATATGATTTTGGGCAATTATATGAGTAAATTAAATAATATACATATGAAAATTATTAATTATTATATGTATAGGGGAAAAAATGCTGAAATATTCCCACATTCTCTTAGTATTATAGAGAAAAGCCATTATAGTGAGAGGTATAGTAGTGTAAACGACCGGAATTACGACAGAGGGTTCAAAAACTACTATAGGTAGCAGTGGTTGCCGACCTCTCATATTGTTCAAAACTTATGTATTCATATGATTTTGGCAATTATATGATAAATTAAATAATATACATAAAAATTATTAATTATTATATGTATAGAAAAAATGCGAAATATCAATTCTCTTAGTAATAGAGAAAAGCCATTATAGTGAAGGGTATAGTAGTTAAACGACCGGAATTACGACAGAGGTTCAAAAACTACTATAGGTAGGCAGTGGTTGCCGACCTCTCATATTGTTCAAAACTTATGTATTCATATGATTTTGGCAATTATATGAGTAAATTAAATAATATACATATGAAAATTATTAATTATTATATGTATAAGGGAAAAAATGCTGAAATATCCCACATTCTCTTAGTATTATAGAGAAAAGCCATTATAGTGAGAGGGTATAGTAGTGTAAACGACCGGAATTACGACAGAGGGTTCAAAAACTACTATAGGTAGGCAGTGGTTGCCGACCTCTCATATTGTTCAAAACTTATGTATTCATATGATTTTGGCAATAATATGAGTAAATTAAATAATATACATATGAAAATGATTAATTATTATATGTATAAGGGAAAAAATGCTGAAAATATCCCACATTCTCTAGTATTATAGAGAAAAGCCATTATAGTGAGAGGGTATAGTAGTGTAAACGACCGGAATTACGACAGAGGTTCAAAACTACTATAGGTAGGCAGTGGTTGCCGACCTCTCATATTGTTCAAAACTTATGTATTCATATGATTTTGGCAATAATATGAGTAAATTAAATAATATACATATGAAAATGATTAATTATTATATGTATAGGGAAAAAATGCTGAAAATATCCACATTCTCTTAGTATTATAGAGAAAAGCCATTATAGTGAGAGGGTATAGTAGTGTAAACGACCGGAATTACGACAGAGGGTTCAAAAACTACTATAGGTAGGCAGTGGTTGCCGACCTCTCATATTGTTCAAAACTTATGTATTCATATGATTTTGGCAATAATATGAGTAAATTAAATAATATACATATGAAAATGATTAATTATTATATGTATAAGGGAAAAAATGCTGAAAATATCCCACATTCTCTTAGTATTATAGAGAAAAGCCATTATAGTGAGAGGGTTATAGTAGTGTAAACGACCGGAATTACGACAGAGGGTTCAAAAACTACTATAGGTAGGCAGTGGTTGCCGACCTCTCATATTGTTCAAAACTTATGTATTCATATGATTTTGGCAATATATGAGTAAATTAAATAATATAATATGAAAATGATTAATTATTATATGTATAAGGGAAAAAATGCTGAAAATATCCCACATTCTCTTAGTATAATAGAGAAAAGCCATTATAGTGAGAGGGTATAGTAGTGTAAACGACCGGAATTACGACAGAGGTTCAAAACTACTATAGGTAGGCAGTGGTTGCCCGACCTCTCATATTGTTCAAAACTTATGTATTCATATGATTTGGCAATAATATGAGTAAATTAAATAATATACATATGAAAATGATTAATTATTATATGTATAAGGGAAAAAATAATCATATTATATATGAATAATGGAAAAAAAATGAAATGTTCCTATAATCTCTTAATATATAAGAGAATAGCCCGTATGTTGGGTGGCAAACGGAATTGAAAATACCCGCTTTGAGGACAGCGGGTTCAAAAACTACTATAGGTAGGCAGTGGTTGCCGACCTCCCGCATTATTCGAAATATTTTTTCGGATTATGTTTATATTGGTTACATACAATAAAGTATATTATTATCCGTACAAATTGTTTCTCAGTTCTATAGAACACGGGACTTGGCTCCGCGGATAATAGGAATATACGCTTTATAGATAATATCGTTGAAACAAAAGTCAAGTTTCTATTATATATAGAATAACAAATCGTTTCCATATATTATCGTTAATTTTTGGAGGCAGGCAAATATTAATTTATTACCTGCCGTATAGTTGGATTATTATATCGTTACGGTATAATACAAATATGGATTCTTATGAAAGAAATATAAAAATTATATATTAAATGTGGAAATATTATCATATGCGCTTGGTTTTATGTTATATATTACCAGAGATATATATTGAAAAGAGATAAATTTTAAATTTATCTTCAAAATGCAAATGATTTAACTTAATATTTATATTGGTTAAACAAAAATTGTGTGTGTGGATACAATTATGTATGTTGGAAATAAAATGATATTTTATAATGAAATATGTATGTATAAAAAGATAAAATTATAGAAATATATATATTACAATAATTAGATGAAATTCTTGTTATATTGGTAAAAACAGTATAAATTAAAAATGAAAATATGGATTACGAATGCTATATAAAAATGGCCCGTATCGAATGGATTTTTTTACTTATATATTTAAAATTTTACCCAAAGGCGAAATATTGAATTTTATTCAATATAATAAAAAATCATGGAATTATATAAAGTGAAAAATCTATATATCTATATATCTATTATATTGCTTATTTCGATTCAAAATATATGAATGGAATATGAAGGAAAAACATTATTCTGGTTGATCCTGCCAGTAGTTATATGCTTGTCTCAAAGATTAAGCCATGCATGTCTAAGTACACACGAATTAAAAGTGAAACCGCAAAA
>NW_022881390.1:0-25858 GCF_004382145.1 Drosophila mauritiana
AAGACTAACTTAAGCGAAAGCATTTGCCAAGATGTTTTCATTAATCAAGAACGAAAGTTAGAGGTTCGAAGGCGATCAGATACCGCCCTAGTTCTAACCATAAACGATGCCAGCTAGCAATTGGGTGTAGCTACTTTTATGGCTCTCTCAGTCGCTTCCCGGGAAACCAAAGCTTTTGGGCTCCGGGGGAAGTATGGTTGCAAAGCTGAAACTTAAAGGAATTGACGGAAGGGCACCACCAGGAGTGGAGCCTGCGGCTTAATTTGACTCAACACGGAAAACTTACCAGGTCCGAACATAAGTGTGTAAGACAGATTGATAGCTCTTTCTCGAATCTATGGGTGGTGGTGCATGGCCGTTCTTAGTTCGTGGAGTGATTTGTCTGGTTAATTCCGATAACGAACGAGACTCAAATATATTAAATAGATATCTTCAGGATTATGGTGCTGAAGCTTATGTAGCCTTCATTCATGGTGGCAGTAAAATGTTTATTGTGTTTGAATGTGTTTATGTAAGTGGAGCCGTACCTGTTGGTTTGTCCCATTATAAGGACACTAGCTTCTTAAATGGACAAATTGCGTCTAGCAATAATGAGATTGAGCAATAACAGGTCTGTGATGCCCTTAGATGTCCTGGGCTGCACGCGCGCTACAATGAAAGTATCAACGTGTATTTCCTAGACCGAGAGGTCCGGGTAAACCGCTGAACCACTTTCATGCTTGGGATTGTGAACTGAAACTGTTCACATGAACTTGGAATTCCCAGTAAGTGTGAGTCATTAACTCGCATTGATTACGTCCCTGCCCTTTGTACACACCGCCCGTCGCTACTACCGATTGAATTATTTAGTGAGGTCTCCGGACGTGATCACTGTGACGCCTTGCGTGTTACGGTTGTTTCGCAAAAGTTGACCGAACTTGATTATTTAGAGGAAGTAAAAGTCGTAACAAGGTTTCCGTAGGTGAACCTGCGGAAGGATCATTATTGTATAATATCCTTATCGTTAATAAACATTTGTTATAATACAAATAAATACAATTTACCAAAATAAAAATATTACAAAATGATTCCACGGAATCAAAAGTTAAAGTCAAAATAAAATGAAGATGGCTTTTATTTTATATGTGGGCTTGGCAACCTCATAAAAAGACTTTAACATTATTAATGTTGTTGTGCGTATTTGTGGCAGTACCTACTACAACAATGGCGTTTCCTATAAAAACAAATTCTCGAAAATGGAAATCGAAGAAACTGAACAAAATTTGAAAGTAGAAGTCGAATTAAAATTAAAATAATTTTGAATGTGGTATTCAAAATAAGTGTGTGTGTATATGGACCATAATATACACGCGTTGCGAATATGTATTGTTCATCTATGTTATGAGCATACGTTGGCTAATGCAACAACCTAAAATATACAATGTTTGTACCTGTCATCCATCAGGTTAATGTTTTATATAAATTTTGCAGTATGTGTCACCCAAAATAGCAAACCATAACCAGATTTTTATGATACATAATGCTTATATGAAACTAAGACATATCGCAACATTTATTTTTAGGTATAAAAAATAAATTTATTGAAGGAATTGATATATGCCAGTAAAATGGTGTATTTTAATTTCTTTCAATAAAAACAATATTGATATTATATAAAAATGAATTATAAAACTCTAAGCGGTGGATCTCGGCTCATGGGTCGATGAAGAACGCAGCAAACTGTGCGTCATCGTGTGAACTGCAGGACACATGAACATCGACATTTTGAACGCATATCGCAGTCCATGCTGTTATGTACTTTAATTAATTTATAGTGCTGCTTGGACTACATATGGTTGAGGGTTGTAAGACTATGCTAATTAAGTTGTTTATAAATTTTTTATAAGCATATGGTATATTATTGGATTAAATAATGATTTTATTCATAATATTAAAAAAGAAATGAAAAACATTATCTCACATTTGAATGTGAAAAACGAAGAGAAATATTTTCTTTTTCAATCAAATAATACTGAGAAATGTCTAGCATAAAAAATTGAAATATTTTTCATCTAGAATTGTCTCTTATTAATGATTCGGAAAAAGAAAAATCTTGGTTTGTTATTATTCTTCGTTGGTTCGTTAAATGGATAAAAAATAACTTTGCTTACAAGAACTATTGGAACTATTTATAACGAATTTAATTGATTGTTTTATCATTTATATATAAAGAATTTATGGCAAAAAAGTTATATATACAACCTCAACTCATATGGGACTACCCCCTGAATTTAAGCATATTAATTAGGGGAGGAAAAGAAACTAACAAGGATTTTCTTAGTAGCGGCGAGCGAAAAGAAAACAGTTCAGCACTAAGTCACTTTGTCTATGGCAAATGTGAGATGCAGTGTATGGAGCGTCAATATTCTAGTATGAGAAATTAATGATTTAAGTCCTTCTTAAATGAGGCCATTTACCCATAGAGGGTGCCAGGCCCGTATAACGTTAATGATTACTAGATGATGTTTCCAAAGAGTCGTGTTGCTTGATAGTGCAGCACTAAGTGGGTGGTAAACTCCATCTAAAACTAAATATAACCATGAGACCGATAGTAAACAAGTACCGTGAGGGAAAGTTGAAAAGAACTCTGAATAGAGAGTTTAAACAGTACGTGAAACTGCTTAGAGGTTAAGCCCGATGAACCTGAATATATCCGTTATGGAAAATTCATCATTAAAATTGTAATATTTAAATAATATTATTAAGAATAATGTGCATTTTTTCCATATAAGGACATTGTAATCTATTAGCATATCCCAAATTTATCATAAAATATAACTTATAGTTTATTCCAATTAAATTGCTTGCATTTTAACACAGAATAAATGTTATTAATTTGATAAAGTGCTGATAGATTTATATTATTACAGAGCGTTAATTTTTCGGAATTATATAATGGCATAATTATCATTGATTTTTGTTTATTATATGCTCTTGTATGATTAACAATGCGAAAGATTCAGGATACCTTCGGGACCCGTCTTGAAACACGGACCAAGGAGTCTAACATATGTGCAAGTTATTGGGATGTAAACCTAATAGCGTAATTAACTTGACTAATAATGGGATTAGTTTTTTAGCTATTTATAGCTAATTAACACAATCCCGGGGCGTTCTATATAGTTATGTATAATGTATATTTATATTATTTATGCCTCTAACTGGAACGTACCTTGAGCATATATGCTGTGACCCGAAAGATGGTGAACTATACTTGATCAGGTTGAAGTCAGGGGAAACCCTGATGGAAGACCGAAACAGTTCTGACGTGCAAATCGATTGTCAGAATTGAGTATAGGGGCGAAAGACCAATCGAACCATCTAGTAGCTGGTTCCTTCCGAAGTTTCCCTCAGGATAGCTGGTGCATTTTAATATTATATAAAATAATCTTATCTGGTAAAGCGAATGATTAGAGGCCTTAGGGTCGAAACGATCTTAACCTATTCTCAAACTTTAAATGGGTAAGAACCTTAACTTTCTTGATATGAAGTTCAAGGTTATGATATAATGTGCCCAGTGGGCCACTTTTGGTAAGCAGAACTGGCGCTGTGGGATGAACCAAACGTAATGTTACGGTGCCCAAATTAACAACTCATGCAGATACCATGAAAGGCGTTGGTTGCTTAAAACAGCAGGACGGTGATCATGGAAGTCGAAATCCGCTAAGGAGTGTGTAACAACTCACCTGCCGAAGCAACTAGCCCTTAAAATGGATGGCGCTTAAGTTGTATACCTATACATTACCGCTAAAGTAGATGATTTATATTACTTGTGATATAAATTTTGAAACTTTAGTGAGTAGGAAGGTACAATGGTATGCGTAGAAGTGTTTGGCGTAAGCCTGCATGGAGCTGCCATTGGTACAGATCTTGGTGGTAGTAGCAAATAATCGAATGAGACCTTGGAGGACTGAAGTGGAGAAGGGTTTCGTGTGAACAGTGGTTGATCACGAGTTAGTCGGTCCTAAGTTCAAGGCGAAAGCCGAAAATTTTCAAGTAAAACAAAAATGCCTAACTATATAAACAAAGCGAATATAATACACTTGAATAATTTTGAACGAAAGGGAATACGGTTCCAATTCCGTAACCTGTTGAGTATCCGTTTGTTATTAAATATGGGCCTCGTGCTCATCCTGGCAACAGGAACGACCATAAAGAAGCCGTCGAGAGATATCGGAAGAGTTTTCTTTTCTGTTTTATAGCCGTACTACCATGGAAGTCTTTCGCAGAGAGATATGGTAGATGGGCTAGAAGAGCATGACATATACTGTTGTGTCGATATTTTCTCCTCGGACCTTGAAAATTTATGGTGGGGACACGCAAACTTCTCAACAGGCCGTACCAATATCCGCAGCTGGTCTCCAAGGTGAAGAGTCTCTAGTCCGATAGAATAATTAGGTAAGGGAAGTGGCAAATTAGATCCGTAACTTCGGGATAAGGATTGGCTCTGAAGATTGAGATAGTCCGGGCTTGATTGGGAAACAATAACATGGTTTATGTGCTCGTTCTGGGTAAATAGAGTTTCTAGCATTTATGTTAGTTACTTGTTCCCCGGATAGTTTAGTTACGTAGCCAATTGTGGAACTTTCTTGCTAAATTTTAGAATACTATTTGGGTTAAACCAATTAGTTTTATCAATTATAACGATTATCAATTAAAATCAATTCAGAACTGGCACGGACTTGGGGAATCCGACTGTCTAATTAAAACAAAGCATTGTGATGGCCCTAGCGGGTGTTGACACAATGTGATTTCTGCCCAGTGCTCTGAATGTCAAAGTGAAGAAATTCAAGTAAGCGCGGGTCAACGGCGGGAGTAACTATGACTCTCTTAAGGTAGCCAAATGCCTCGTCATCTAATTAGTGACGCGCATGAATGGATTAACGACGGACGTGTTTTCGTTGCGCTCGTGTACAGATTGCGAATAACTAAGTTTTCCTTGTTTGGAAAGTAATTAAATCGGTGATTTAGTGCTCCGCGGAAGTCGAGTGAAAATTGTCGAGTGTTAAAAAAAAGCGGTTTGGAAATTATTAACAATAAACTATTGGAAATTTTCCACTCCGCACGTGCTGCGAGGCGAGCTTACGAGTAAGTTTTTCGAGTAAGCTTTTTGAGCAGCTGTCAAAAAGCTTATTGTGGCAGTCACTGCTAGGGTTTGTGTCTAGGGACAGTTTAGTGCTACCAGACGCTACCGATAGGTGGAGCTCTAGAGCATCTACCTTTGTCAGTGAGCAAACGAGCAACGGTTGCTGGCGTCGACGGTAGGAGGAGCCACCATCGAGTTATGCGACGAGAGCGACAGCAGCGCGAGTGCCTTGAGCGGATGTAGTGCCTCGAGGAAATCCAGACGAGGCAGGCGCAGAAGCCATCTGGCCTCTAAGAGCTCGGCGCCGACGCAGGCGAAATTGGTTGCCCTGGCGTCGAATGGAGTGCCAGAACCGTTGGTGTACTTGAGGAGCGTTTTCGTCGCTGGAGGACGCCCGGGCGGCTACGGCAAACGCTGCCATCATGCTGCCCCCCCCAACGCTGCTGCCACCGCTGTTGATCCTACTGGCTGCCCTGCTGCCGACCACACTGCTGCTCCGCGTTTCCACTGCTGCTAAAATTGTTGCCACCACTGCCACGGCCGCTACCGCTGCGCCCGTGCTGGCAAGCAGCCATGATGGCAGAGCTGTCGGCCACCCAGCGCATGGTGAGAAGCAGCTTCCGCAGCCTAGGAGAAGTGGACACGGAAGAGCTCTCGTATGCTATCAGCCGCTACGATGAGCTGGTGCTGGCGTTAATGCTCCGGTGTGGAGAACTGGAGACGCGGCTCGCTATGCCGCCACCGGCCGCGCCGTCGTCGAATCCGTTAAAGAATACGGCCGCCAATGCTCCCCAGATGCCACAGGTTGCACCCATCGCTGCCCGCGGACCACCAAGGTTCGCGAGACGTGGTCAGCGGTGGTGAAGTGCGACGACCCTGCCGCTATCGGGAAAGCTATAGCGGAAAGGTGCGAACGATGGTTGCACCCTCCCTCGGAGTCAGAGTACATGAGGTACGTGAGCTCCGTCGAGGTGGTGGTGCGATCATTCGTACTCCTTCAGTTGGAGAGCTGCAGAAGGTGGTAGCATCAAAGAGGTTCGCTGAAGTTGGGCTAAATGTGGCACGGAATGCGGCCGAGAAGCCGAAGGTCGTCGTCTATGACGTCGACACAGCTATCGGCCCTGAGGAATTCAATGCAGGAGCTGCATGGAAATAACTTCGACAGCGATATGACTATGTCCCAATTTAAGAAGTCCGTGCACCTGGTGACCAAGGCGTGGTCGGTACCGACGGGCCACAGTAAATGTAACGCTAGAGGTAGAACGACCGCGCGATGGCGAAGCTTGATGTAGGTCGTGTCTACATCAAGTGGTTCTCATTCCGATGCCGAGACAGGTCCGCACATACGCCTGCCACAGATGCGTGGGTTTCGACCACAAGGTCAGCGAATGCCGGCAGAAGGACAATGTCTGCCGCCAGTGCGGGCAACAAGGCACACCGCGGCAAAGTGCCAAAACCCGGTGGACTGCCGGAACTGCCGTCACAGAGGGCAACCCTCGGGGCATTACATGCTCTCGAACGTGTGCCCGATATACGGGGCGTTGCTGGCGAGGGTGCAAGCTAGACATTAATGTTTAGCTTCATCCAAGCGAACTGTGGCCGAGGCAGAGCTGCGACCATCGAGCTCGGAGTCCGACTCAGGAGATCGGAGTCTATGTTCGCGCTGGTGCAGGAGCCGTATCTCGGCGGGGACGGAATGGATGTGCTGCCTGAAGGAATGAGAATTTTCACCGATCGGCGAGGGAAGGCAGCCATCCTAGTAGATCAACAGGAAGCCATCTGTATGCCAGTGGAGACCCTCACCACGGATTATGGCGTATGTCTGGTCGTTAAAGGGAGCTTTGGCTCAATCTTCCTTTGCGCCGCATACTGCCAGTTCGATGCACCTCTGGAACCGTACCTCCGGTACATGGATGCGGTCCTGCTGCAGGCCAGCAGAACCCCCGCAATCCTGGGCCTCGACGCGAATGCAGTGTCCCCCATGTGGCTTAGCAAACTCTCTCGTCATGCCGAGGGGCAAGCTAACTACAGACGGGGTGAGCTGCTGTCAGAGTGGATGCTGGAGGCAAGAGTCGCCGCCCTAAACCAGTCAACAGAGGTGTACACGTTCGATAATCACAGAGCTACTAGCGATATCGACGTGACAATCGTCAATGAGGCAGCATCTATGTGGGCCACATATGAGTGGAGAGTGGACGAGTGGGAATTGAGTGACCACAACATCATTACTGTTGTGGCCGAACCAACTACCGCGCGCGCAGTTGAGAGCATAGCTCCTGTGCCGTCCTGGAACTTCTCCAATGCACGTTGGCGATTGTTCAAGGAGGAAATGGTGAGTAGAGCAGCCGAACTTCCGGAAAACTTCTCAGAGTCGCCGTTGGACCAGCAAGTTTCGACCCTGCGCAGTATAGTACATAATGTATGTGATATTGCGCTGGAAGAAGTCAATTCGATCGCCCAACAGGAGAGCACGTTGGTGGACTGCCGACCTCTGCGCTGCAAGGCGCGAAGTCCGGAGACTTCGTCGCCTACTCCAAGATGGAAGGCGTCGTGATGACGGGTGCCGCTATAGAGCGTGTAGTGGTCGAGCTGAGGCGGGCCTCAGCAAACTACAAGAAGCTCATTGGGAGGGCGAAAATGGATGACTGGAAACGCTTCGTGGGAGATCATGCCGACGACCCATGGGGGCGCGTCTACAGATTTGCCGAGGCCGCAGAAAGTGCACGGAGATTGGGTGCCTCCGCGTGAATGGCGAGCTCATCACTGATTGGGGTGACTGTGCACGAGTGCTCCTCCGCAATTTCTTCCCAGTTGCGGAGTCCGAAGCACCGACTGCCATCGCGGAGGAAGTCCACCGGCCCTCGAAGAATTCGAGGTTGATGCATGTGTTGCCCGGTTGAAGAGCAGGCGCTCTCCCGGCTTGGACGGCATCAATGGCACTATCTGCAAGGCAGTCTGGCGCGCCATACCCGAGCACCTAGCATCGTTGTTTTCCCGATGCATCCGATTAGGATACTTTCCCGCTGAGTGGAAGTGCCCACGAGTTGTCTCGCTGCTCAAAGGGCCAGATAAGGACAAGTGTGAGCCCTCCTCATATAGAGGAATATGCTTGCTGCAGTCTTTGGTAAGGTGCTCGAGGCCATCATGGTGAATCGTGTGAGAGAAGTTCTTCCGGAAGGCTGCAGATGGCAGTTTGGATTTCGCCAAGGACGATGTGTGGAGGATGCTTGAGACACGTGAAGAGCAGTGTTTTGTCCAGCCCGGCGCAATACGTGCTCGGCACATTCGTGGACTTCAAAGGAGCATTCGACAAGTCGAATGGAGTGCTGCACTCCGCCGACTAGCAGACTTGGGATTGCCGGGAGATGGGCTTGTGGCAGAGCTTTTTCTCCGGCCGAAGAGCAGTGATCCGAAGCAGTTCCGGTACTGTGGAAGTACCGGTAACTAGAGGCTGCCCGCAGGGGTCAATCAGTGGCCCATTTATCTGGGACATTCTGATGGATGTACTGCTTCAGCGTCTCCAGCCGTATTGCCAGCTGAGTGCATACGCTGATGACTTGCTGCTTCTCTCGAGGGAAATTCCCGAGCTATGCTAGAGGAAAAAGGAGCACAGCTGATGTCCATCGTAGAAGCGTGGGGAGCGGAAGTTGGCGTTGCCGTCTCGACCAGCAAGACGGTAATAATGCTGCTAAAAGGTGCCTTGAGACGTGCGCCTACGGTGAGGTTGCTGGAGCGAACCTTCCGTATGTGCGTAGCTGTCCGGTACCTTGGCATCACGGTCAGTGAAGGAATGAAATTCCTCACGCACATAGCTTCGCTTCGCCAGCGGATGACCGGAGTCGTTGGAGCATTGGCGCGTGTGCTTCGAGCCGACTGGGGCTTCAGTCCTCGAGCCAGGGACCATATATGACGGACTCATGGCACCTTGTGTGCTGTTTGGTGCCCCGGTATGGTATGACACCGCCGAGCAAGTAGCCGCCCGGAGACGACTAGCCTCCTGCCAGAGGCTAATCCTGCTTGGATGCCTTTCGGTATGCCGAACAGTGTTCCACAGTGGCACTGCAGGTACTTGGTGGAGCTCCCCCGCTTGACTTGGCTGCTAAGTTTTTAGCGGTCAAATACAAGCTGAAGCGTGGATACCCGCTGGAGGAGAACGACTGGCTATATGACGAGGACACTACGTGTCTAAGCTGGAAGCAGAGGAAGACTCGCCTAGAAGAGTGCTTACTGCAGAGTTGGCAGAACAGATGGGATGATGACAGCGAACCAGGACGGGTGACGCATAAATTCATCCCATATGTCACTCTCACCTATCGGGATCCAAGATTTGGATTCTCGATGAGGACGTCTTACCTGCTGACAGGTCACGGGTCGTTTAACGCATTTTTGCAAGGGAGAGCCTCAGCGATACCACTGCTTGCGCTTGTGGAGATCCATATGAGGACTGGATGCACATATTGTGCGCTTGCCCCCTATATGCAGATTTGCGGAACCTCGATGGACTTGGAGTGCAGCGCCTTGGCGAAAACTGGACCTTCGATAGAATCCTGGAGATCAACAGAGGACTCAACGGCTGGCAGTGTTTGCGGACGAAGTGTTCCGTAGGAGGAGGGGTGTTTAGCCCAACAACTTCGCCGTGTGGTTAGCGGGCGAGAATACTTCCACAGTCCGCTATTGCTTGTCGTAAGAGGCGACTAATATAGCCATAGGTCCCTCTAACCCTGCTTGTCGGAGCAAAAGGAGGAGGCCCACCGAGCCTCTCTTTCCGTACCACGGTTGTGCAGCTATCCAAGACTGCACATTGAGGTAGGCCCCCTGGTGGGAGTATCGTGGTGGCTGTGGTTGGTACCCATATCGCGGGTAGAGCCTTCGTGTTCGACGTTTGATTACGGTGCTAGTTGCGCAAAACTCGGGTGCTGTGACCCAGAGATCAGTAGAGATTTAGGTAGATCTCGCTCCTCAGCAAGGGGGAGTGCTTGCCCGGCAAGCAAGTACTCGAATTGCTACCGGGGTGGTCGCTATGTACATAGCTATAGCTTCTAGTCCGGGACGCTTGTCTGGCGTATCCAGACACATACACCATGTTGATACATGCACCACTTGTGGGTGTTCAGGGTGTCGTGGTTGTAATCCCTTCAGTGTGGAACTCGCACGTAAAACAAGTTCGGAGAGATCTGAAAAGTCGTCGTTGTCCCTATCTACTATCTAGCGAAACCACAGCCAAGGGAACGGGCTTGGAATAATTAGCGGGGAAAGAAGACCCTTTTGAGCTTGACTCTAATCTGCAGTGTAAGGGAGACATAAGAGGTGTAGAATAAGTGGGAGATATTAGACCTCGGTTTGGTATCGTCAATGAAATACCACTACTCTTATTGTTTCCTTACTTACTTGATTAAATGGAACGTGTATCATTTCCTAGCCATTATACGGATATATTTATTATATCTTATGGTATTGGGTTTTGATGCAAGCTTCTTGATCAAAGTATCACGAGTTTGTTATATAATCGCAAACAAATTCTTTAATAAAACGATGCATTTATGTATTTTTGATTTGAAAATTTGGTATAACTCCAATTACTCAGGTATGATCCAATTCAAGGACATTGCCAGGTAGGGATTTTGACTGGGCGGTACATCTCTCAAATAATAACGGAGTGTCCCAAGGCCAGCTCAGTGCGGACAGAAACCACACATAGAGCAAAAGGGCAAATGCTGACTTGATCTCGGTGTTCAGTACACACAGGACAGCAAAAGCTCGGCCTATCGATCCTTTTGGTTTAAAGAGTTTTTAACAAGAGGTGTCAGAAAAGTTACCATTAGGGATAACTGGCTTGTGGCGGCCAAGCGTTCATAGCGACGTCGCTTTTTGATCCTTCGATGTCGGCTCTTCCTATCATTGTGAAGCAAAATTCACCAAGCGTTGGATTGTTCACCCATGCAAGGAAACGTGAGCTGGGTTTAGACCGTCGTGAGACAGGTTAGTTTTACCCTACTAATGACAAACGTTGTTGCACAGCATTCCTGCTAGTACGAGAGGAACCGCAGGTACGGACCAATGGCACAATACTTGTTCGAGCGAACAGTGGTATGACGCTACGTCCGTTGGATTATGCCTGAACGCCTCTAAGGTCGTATCCGTGCTGGACTGCAATGATAAATAAGGGCAATTTGCATTGTATGGCTTCTAAACCATTTAAAGTTTATAATTTATTTATAAACGACAATGGATGTGATGCCAATGTAATTTGTAACATAGTAAATTAGGAGGATCTTCGATCACCTGATGCCGCGCTAGTTACATATAAAAGCATTATTTAATACAATGACAAAAGCCTAGAATCAATTGTAAACGACTTTTGTAACAGGCAAGGTGTTGTAAGTGGTTGAGCAGCTGCCATACTGCGATCCACTGAAGCTTATCCTTTGCTTGATGATTCGATAAATAAATGATTTTTTCCTGTAGCCAAACAAACACCTCGTCATCAATTTAGTGACGCATATGATATTGTCCCTATCATATAATTTTTGATATAAAGACTTTAAAGAATTATATCAAGTTGCCAAATACCTCGTCATCAATTTAGTGACGCATATGATATGTCTCTATCATATAATTAATATAAAGACTTTAATGAATTGTGTCAAGTTGCCAAACACCTCGTCATCAATTTAGTGACGCATATGATATTGTCCCTATCATATAATTTTTGATATAAAAACTTTAAAGAATTGTATCAAGTTGCCAAATACCTCGTCATCAATTTAATGACGCATATGATATTTGTCCCTATCATATAATTAATATAAAGACTTTAATGAATTGTTCAAGTTGCCAAACACCTCGTCATCAATTAGTGACGCATATGATATTGTCCCTATCATATAATTTTTGATATAAAACTTTAAAGAATTTATCAAGTTGCCAAATACCTCGTCATCAATTTAGTGACGCATATGATATTGTCCTATCATATAATTAATATAAAGACTTTAATGAATTGTGTCAAGTTGCCAAACACCTCGTCATCAATTTAGTGACGCATATGATATTGTCCCTATCATATAATTTTTGATATAAAAACTTTAAAGAATTGTATCAAGTTGCCAAATACCTCGTCATCAATTTAGTGACGCATATGATATTGTCCCTATCATATAATTAATATAAAGACTTTAATGAATTGTGTCAAGTTGCCAAACACCTCGTCATCAATTTAGTGACGCATATGATATTGTCCCTATCATATAATTTTTGATATAAAAACTTTAAAGAATTGTATCAAGTTGCCAAATACCTCGTCATCAATTTATGACGCATATGATATTGTCCCTATCATATAATTAATATAAAGACTTTAATGAATTGTGTCAAGTGCCAACACCTCGTCATCAATTTAGTGACGCATATGATATTGTCCCTATCATATAATTTTGATATAAAACTTTAAAGAATTTATCAAGTTGCCAAATACCTCGTCATCAATTTAGTGACGCATATGATATTGTCTCTATCATATAATTAATATAAAGACTTTAATGAATTGTGTCAAGTTGCCAAACACCTCGTCATCAATTTAGTGACGCATATGATATTGTCCCTATCATATAATTTTTGATATAAAGACTTTAAAGAATTCTATCAAGTTGCCAAATACCTCGTCATCAATTTAGTGACGCATATGATATTGTCTCTATCATATAATTAATATAAAGACTTTAATGATTTGTGTCACGTTGCCAAACACCTCGTCATCAATTTAGTGACGCATATGATATTGTCCCTATCATATAATTAATATAAAGACTTTTTAAAGAATTGTATCAAGTTGCCAAACACCTCGTCATCAACTACTATATTATGGTTGCGCCGACCTCTCATATTGTATTCTCTTATGTCTTCATAGGATTTTGGCAATTATACGAGTAAATTAAATAATATACATATGAAAATGATTAATTATTATATGTATAAGGGAAAAAATGCTGAAATATTCCCATATTATCTTAGTATTATAGAGGAAAGACCGTTGCCGACCTCTGATATTGTTCAAAACTTATGTATTTATATGATTTTGGCAATTATATGAGTAAATTAAATAATATACATATAAAATGATTAAATATTATATGTATAAATGTATAAGGGAAAAAATGATGAAATATTCCCACATTATCTTAGTATTATAGAGGAAAGACGAAAGACCGTTGCTGACCTCTGATATTGTTCAAAAACTTATGTATTTATATGATTTTGGCAATAATATGAGTAAATTAAATAATATACATATGAAAATGATTAATTATTATATGTATAAATGTATAAGGGAAAAATGCTGAAAATATTCCCATATTATCTTAGTATTATAGAGGAAAGACCGTTGCTGACCTCTGATATTGTTCAAAACTTATGTATTTATATGATTTGGCAATTATATGAGTAAATTAAATAATATACATATGAAAATTATTAATTATTATATGTATAGGGGGCAAAAAATGGCCTGGAAAAAGTGTAAACGACCGGAATACGACAGAGGGTTCAAAACTCTATAGTAGGCGTGGTTGCCGACTCTCATATTGTTCAAACTTATATTTTGATTTTGGCAATTATTGTAATTAATATATAATATGAAATTATTAATTATTTATGTATAGGGAAAAATGCTGAAATATTCCCACATTCTCTTAGTATTATAGAGAAAAGCCATTATAGTGAGAGGGTATAGTAGTGTAAACGACCGGAATTACGACAGAGGGTTCAAAAACTACTATAGGTAGGCAGTGGTTGCCGACCTCTCATATTGTTCAAAACTTATGTATTCATATGATTTGGCAATTATATGAGTAAATTAAATAATATACATATGAAAATTATTAATTATTATATGTATAGGGGAAAAAAATGCTGAAATATTCCCACATTCTCTTAGTATTATAGAGAAAAGCCATTTATAGTGAGAGGGTATAGTAGTGTAAACGACCGGAATTACGACAGAGGGTTCAAAAACTACTATAGGTAGGCAGTGGTTGCCGACCTCTCATATTGTTCAAAACTTATGTATTCATATGATTTTGGCAATTATATGAGTAAATTAAATAATATACATATGAAAATATTAATTATTATATGTATAGGGGAAAAAATGCTGAAATATTCCCACATTCTCTTAGTATTATAGAGAAAAGCCATTATAGTGAGAGGGTATAGTAGTGTAAACGACCGGAATTACGACAGAGGGTTCAAAAACTACTATAGGTAGGCAGTGGTTGCCGACCTCTCATATTGTTCAAAACTTATGTATTCATATGATTTTGGCAATATATGAGTAAATTAAATAATATACATATGAAAATTATTAATTATTATATGTATAGGGAAAAAATGCTGAAAATATCCCACATTCTCTTAGTATTATAGAGAAAAGCCATTATAGTGAGAGGGTATAGTAGTGTAAACGACCGGAATTACGACAGAGGGTTCAAAAAACTACTATAGGTAGGCAGTGGTTGCCGACCTCTCATATTGTTCAAAACTTATGTATTCATATGATTTTGGCAATATATGAGTAAATTAAATAATATACATATGAAAATGATTAATTATTATATGTATAAGGGAAAAAATGCTGAAATATCCCACATTCTCTTAGTATTATAGAGAAAAGCCATTATAGTGAGAGGTCTATAGTAGTGTAAACGACCGGAATTACGACAGAGGGTTCAAAAACTACTATAGTAGGCAGTGGTTGCCGACCTCTCATATTGTTCAAAACTTATGTATCATATGATTTGGCAATAATATGAGTAAATTAAATATATACATATGAAAATGATTAATTATTATATGTATAAGGGGAAAAAATGCTGAAAATATCCCACATTCTCTTAGTATTATAGAGAAAAGCCATTTATAGTGAGAGGGTATAGTAGTGTAAACGACCGGAATTACGACAGAGGGTTCAAAAACTACTATAGGTAGGCAGTGGTTGCCGACCTCTCATATTGTTCAAAACTTATGTATTCATATGATTTTGGCAATAAAATGAGTAAATTAAATAATATACATATGAAAATGATTAATTATTATATGTATAAGGGAAAAAATAATCATATTATATATGAATAATGGAAAAAAAATGAAATGTTCCTATAATCTCTTAATATATAGAGAATAGCCCGTATGTTGGGTGGCAAACGGAATTGAAAATACCCGCTTTGAGGACAGCGGGTTCAAAAAACTACTATAGGTAGGCAGTGGTTGCCGACCTCCCGCATTATTCGAAATATTTATTTCGGATTATGTTTATATTGGTTACATACAATAAAGTATATTATTATCCGTACAAATTTGTTTCTCAGTTCTATAGAACACGGGACTTGGCTCCGCGGATAATAGGAATATACGCTTTATAGATAATATCGTTGAAACAAAGTCAAGTTTCTATTATATATAGAATAACAAATCGTTTCCATATATTATCGTTAATTTTTGGAGGCAGGCAAATATTAATTATTACCTGCCGTATAGTTGGATTATTATATCGTTACGGTATAATACAAATATGGATTCTTATGAAAGAAATATAAAATTATATATTAAATGTGGAAATATTATCATATGCGCTTGGTTTTATGTTATATATTACCAGAGATATATATGAAAAGAGATAAATTTTAAATTTATCTTCAAAATGCAAATGATTTAACTTAATATTTATATTGGTTAAACAAAATTGTACATGTGTGGATACAATAATTATGTATGTTGGAAATAAAATGATATTTTATAATGAAATATGTATGTATAAAAAGATAAAATTATAGAAATATATATATTACAATAATTAGATGAAATTCTTTTATATTGGTAAAACAAGTATAAATTAAAAATGAAAATATGGATTACGAATGCATATAAAAATGGCCGTAATCGAATGGATTTTTTACTTATATATTTAAAATTTTACCCGAAGGCGAAATATTGAATTTTATTCAATATAATAAAAATCATGGAATTATATAAAGTGAAAAATCTATATATCTATATATCTATTATATTGCTTATTTCGATTCAAAATATATGAATGGAATATGAAGGAAAAAACATTATTCTGGTTGATCCTGCCAGTAGTTATATGCTTGTCTCAAAGATTAAGCCATGCATGTCTAAGTACACACGAATTAAAAGTGAAACCGCAAAAGGCTCATTATATCAGTTATGGTTCCTAGATCGTTAACAGTTACTTGGATAACTGTGGTAATTCTAGAGCTAATACATGCAATAAAACATGAACCTTATGGGACATGTGCTTTTATTAGGCTAAAACCAAGCGATCGCAAGATCGTTATATTGGTTGAACTCTAGATAACATGCAGATCGTATGGTCTTGTACCGACGACAGATCTTTCAAATGTCTGCCCTATCAACTTTGATGGTAGTATCTAGGACTACCATGGTTGCAACGGGTAACGGGGAATCAGGGTTCGATTCCGGAGAGGGAGCCTGAGAAACGGCTACCACATCTAAGGAAGGCAGCAGGCGCGTAAATTACCCACTCCCAGCTCGGGGAGGTAGTGACGAAAAATAACAATACAGGACTCATATCCGAGGCCCTGTAATTGGAATGAGTACACTTTAAATCCTTTAACAAGGACCAATTGGAGGGCAAGTCTGGTGCCAGCAGCCGCGGTAATTCCAGCTCCAATAGCGTATATTAAAGTTGTTGCGGTTAAAACGTTCGTAGTTGAACTTGTGCTTCATACGGGTAGTACAACTTACAATTGTGGTTAGTACTATACCTTTATGTATGTAAGCGTATTACCGGTGGAGTTCTTATATGTGATTAAATACTTGTATTTTTCATATGTTCCTCCTATTTAAAAACCTGCACTAGTGCTCTTAAACGAGTGTTATTGTGGGCCGGTACTATTACTTGAACAAATTAGAGTGCTTAAAGCAGGCTTCAAATGCCTGAATATTCTGTGCATGGATAATGAAATAAGACCTCTGTTCTGCTTTCATTGGTTTTCAGATCAAGAGGTAATGATTAATAGAAGCAGTTTGGGGGCATTAGTATTACGACGCGAGAGGTGAAATTCTTGGACCGTCGTAAGACTAACTTAAGCGAAAGCATTTGCCAAAGATGTTTTCATTAATCAAGAACGAAAGTAGAGGTTCGAAGGCGATCAGATACCGCCCTAGTTCTAACCATAAACGATGCCAGCTAGCAATTGGGTGTAGCTACTTTTATGGCTCTCTCAGTCGCTTCCCGGGAAACCAAAGCTTTTGGGCTCCGGGGGAAGTATGGTTGCAAAGCTGAAACTTAAAGGAATTGACGGAAGGGCACCCACCAGGAGTGGAGCCTGCGCTTAATTGACTCAACACGGGGAAAACTTACCAGGTCCGAACATAAGTGTGTAAGACAGATTGATAGCTCTTCTCGAATCTATGGGTGGTGGTGCATGGCCTTCTTAGTTCGTGGAGTGATTTGTCTGGTTAATTCCGATAACGAACGAGACTCAAATATATTAAATAGATATCTTCAGGATTATGGTGCTGAAGCTTATGTAGCCTTCATTCATGGTGGCAGTAAAATGTTTATTGTGTTTGAATGTGTTTATGTAAGTGGAGCCGTACCTGTTGGTTTGTCCCATTATAAGGACACTAGCTTCTTAAATGGACAAATTGCGTCTAGCAATAATGAGATTGAGCAATAACAGGTCTGTGATGCCCTTAGATGTCCTGGCTGCACGCGCGCTACAATGAAATATCAACGTGTATTTCCTAGACCGAGAGGTCCGGGTAAACCGCTGAACCACTTTCATGCTTGGGATTGTGAACTGAAACTGTTCACATGAACTTGGAATTCCCAGTAAGTGTGAGTCATTAACTCGCATTGATTACGTCCCTGCCCTTTGTACACACCGCCCGTCGCTACTACCGATTGAATTATTTAGTGAGGTCTCCGGACGTGATCACTGTGACGCCTTGCGTGTTACGGTTGTTTCGCAAAAGTTGACCGAACTTGATTATTTAGAGAAGTAAAAGTCGTAACAAGGTTTCCGTAGGTGAACCTGCGGAAGGATCATTATTGTATAATATCCTTATCGTTAATAAACATTTGTTATAATACAAATAAATACAATTTACCAAAATAAAAATATTACAAAATGATTCCACGGAATCAAAAGTTTAAAGTCAAAATAAAATGAAGATGGCTTTTATTTTATATGTGGGGCTTGGCAACCTCATAAAAAGACTTTAACATTATTAATGTTGTTGTGCGTATTTGTGGCAGTACCTACTACAACAATGGCGTTTCCTATAAAAACAAATTCTCGAAAATGGAAATCGAAGAAACTGAACAAAATTTGAAAGTAGAAGTCAATTAAAATTAAAATAATTTTGAATGTGGTATTCAAAATAAGTGTGTGTGTATATGGACCATAATATACACGCGTTGCGAATATGTATTGTTCATCTATGTTATGAGCATACGTTGGCTAATGCAACAACCTAAAATATACAATGTTTGTACCTGTCATCCATCAGGTTAATGTTTTATATAAATTTTGCAGTATGTGTCACCCAAAATAGCAAACCATAACCAGATTTTTATGATACATAATGCTTATATGAAACTAAGACATATCGCAACATTTATTTTTAGGTATAAAAATAAATTTATTGAAGGAATTGATATATGCCAGTAAAATGGTGTATTTTTAATTTCTTTCAATAAAAACAATATTGATATTATATAAAAATGAATTATAAAACTCTAAGCGGTGGATCACTCGGCTCATGGGTCGATGAAGAACGCAGCAAACTGTGCGTCATCGTGTGAACTGCAGGACACATGAACATCGACATTTTGAACGCATATCGCAGTCCATGCTGTTATGTACTTTAATTAATTTTATAGTGCTGCTTGGACTACATATGGTTGAGGGTTGTAAGACTATGCTAATTAAGTTGTTTATAAATTTTTTATAAGCATATGGTATATTATTGGATTAAATAATGATTTTATTCATAATATTAAAAAAGAAATGAAAAACATTATCTCACATTTGAATGTGAAAAACGAAGAGAAATATTTTCTTTTCAATCAAATAATACTGAGAAATGTCTAGCATAAAAAATTGAAATATTTTTCATCTAGAATTGTCTCTTATTAATGATTCGGAAAAAGAAAAATCTTGGTTTTGTTATTATTCTTCGTTGGTTCGTTAAATGGATAAAAAATAACTTTGCTTACAAGAACTATTGGAACTATTTATAACGAATTTAATTGATTGTTTTATCATTTATATATAAAGAATTTATGGCAAAATATAGTTATATATACAACCTCAACTCATATGGGACTACCCCCTGAATTTAAGCATATTAATTAGGGGAGGAAAAGAAACTAACAAGGATTTTCTTAGTAGCGGCGAGCGAAAAGAAAACAGTTCAGCACTAAGTCACTTTGTCTATATGGCAAATGTGAGATGCAGTGTATGGAGCGTCAATATTCTAGTATGAGAAATTAATGATTTAAGTCCTTCTTAAATGAGGCCATTTACCCATAGAGGGTGCCAGGCCCGTATAACGTTAATGATTACTAGATGATGTTTCCAAAGAGTCGTGTTGCTTGATAGTGCAGCACTAAGTGGGTGGTAAACTCCATCTAAAACTAAATATAACCATGAGACCGATAGTAAACAAGTACCGTGAGGGAAAGTTGAAAAGAACTCTGAATAGAGAGTTAAACAGTACGTGAAACTGCTTAGAGGTTAAGCCCGATGAACCTGAATATCCGTTATGGAAAAATTCATCATTAAAATTGTAATATTTAAATAATATTATTAAGAATAATGTGCATTTTTTCCATATAAGGACATTGTAATCTATTAGCATATCCCAAATTTATCATAAAATATAACTTATAGTTTATTCCAATTAAATTGCTTGCATTTTAACACAGAATAAATGTTATTAATTTGATAAAGTGCTGATAGATTTATATTATTACAGAGCGTTAATTTTTCGGAATTATATAATGGCATAATTATCATTGATTTTTGTGTTTATTATATGCTCTTGTATGATTAACAATGCGAAAGATTCAGGATACCTTCGGACCCGTCTTGAAACACGGACCAAGGAGTCTAACATATGTGCAAGTTATTGGGATGTAAACCTAATAGCGTAATTAACTTGACTAATAATGGGATTAGTTTTTTAGCTATTTATAGCTAATTAACACAATCCGGGGCGTTCTATATAGTTATGTATAATGTATATTTATATTATTTATGCCTCTAACTGGAACGTACCTTGAGCATATATGCTGTGACCCGAAAGATGGTGAACTATACTTGATCAGGTTGAAGTCAGGGGAAACCCTGATGGAAGACCCGAAACAGTTCTGACGTGCAAATCGATTGTCAGAATTGAGTATAGGGGCGAAAGACCAATCGAACCATCTAGTAGCTGGTTCCTTCCGAAGTTTCCCTCAGGATAGCTGGTGCATTTTAATATTATATAAAATAATCTTATCTGGTAAAGCGAATGATTAGAGGCCTTAGGGTCGAAACGATCTTAACCTATTCTCAAACTTTAAATGGGTAAGAACCTTAACTTTCTTGATATGAAGTTCAAGGTTATGATATAATGTGCCCAGTGGGCCACTTTTGGTAAGCAGAACTGGCGCTGTGGGATGAACCAAACGTAATGTTACGGTGCCCAAATTAACAACTCATGCAGATACCATGAAAGGCGTTGGTTGCTTAAAACAGCAGGACGGTGATCATGGAAGTCGAAATCCGCTAAGGAGTGTGTAACAACTCACCTGCCGAAGCAACTAGCCCTTAAAATGGATGGCGCTTAAGTTGTATACCTATACATTACCGCTAAGTAGATGATTTATATTACTTTGATATAAATTTGAAACTTTAGTGAGTAGGAAGTACAATGGTATGCGTAGAAGTGTTTGGCGTAAGCCTGCATGGAGCTGCCATTGGTACAGATCTTGGTGTAGTAGCAAATAATCGAATGAGACCTTGGAGGACTGAAGTGGAGAAGGGTTCGTGTGAACATGGTTGATCACGAGTTAGTCGGTCCTAAGTTCAAGGCGAAAGCCGAAAATTTTCAAGTAAAACAAAAATGCCTAACTATATAAACAAAGCGAATATAATACACTTGAATAATTTTGAACGAAAGGAATACGGTTCCAATTCCGTAACCTGTTGAGTATCCGTTTGTTATTAAATATGGGCCTCGTGCTCATCCTGGCAACAGGAACGACCATAAAGAAGCCGTCGAGAGATATCGGAAGAGTTTTCTTTTCTGTTTTTATAGCCCGTACTACCATGGAAGTCTTTCGCAGAGAGATATGGTAGATGGGCTAGAAGAGCATGACATATACTGTTGTGTCGATATTTTCTCCTCGGACCTTGAAAATTTATGGTGGGGACACGCAAACTTCTCAACAGGCCGTACCAATATCCGCAGCTGGTCTCCAAGGTGAAGAGTCTCTAGTCGATAGAATAATGTAGGTAAGGGAAGTCGGCAAATTAGATCCGTAACTTCGGGATAAGGATTGGCTCTGAAGATTGAGATAGTCGGGCTTGATTGGGAAACAATAACATGGTTTATGTGCTCGTTCTGGGTAAATAGAGTTTCTAGCATTTATGTTAGTTACTTGTTCCCCGGATAGTTTAGTTACGTAGCCAATGTGGAACTTTCTTGCTAAAATTTTAAGAATACTATTTGGGTTAAACCAATTAGTTCTTATCAATTATAACGATTATCAATTAACAATCAATTCAGAACTGGCACGGACTTGGGGAATCCGACTGTCTAATTAAAACAAAGCATTGTGATGGCCCTAGCGGGTGTTGACACAATGTGATTTCTGCCCAGTGCTCTGAATGTCAAAGTGAAGAAATTCAAGTAAGCGCGGGTCAACGGCGGGAGTAACTATGACTCTCTTAAGCAAAACCACCAAGTAACAACATCAGAAACAACTCCAATCACTCCCTTCGAACAGTCGAACAGGAAATTTTGCGGACACTGCGTGGGTATAGCCCCGTAGAATGCCATTCCAAATGGAGAGCCCAAGAGCTACAAAACGATCATTGACAGGGCAGAGCTCGAGGGAAAGGAAACCACTCTCCAATGCTTATCGCTATATCTCCTAGGAATTTTTCCGGCACAGGGTGTACGACACACGCTGACGAGACCTCCTCGGAGACCTCGGAATAGGAGAGGAAAGCAGAAGGCAGCAGTATGCTGTCACCCAGCGTAACTGGGATAAGCATAAAGGAAATGCATTAATCCTTGCTAAATGGAACTGATGAGTCGGTAATGCCAAGCCAAGAAGTAATGGTTCCCTACTGGAGAGAAGTAATGACTCAGCCTAGCCCAAGCTCTTGCATGGAGAAGTGATACAAATGGATCACTCGCTGAGAGGGTATGGTCTGCTATTACGGAGCATGACCTTAGGACATCAAGAATCTCATTATCTTCATCTCCGGGGCCTGACGGGATAACTCCAAAAACAGCCAGGAGGTCCGTCAGGTATTATGCTACGAATAATGAACCTAATTCTATGGTGCGGCAATCTACCACACTCTATCCGACTGCCAGAACTGTCTTCATCCCGAAGACGGTGACGCGAAGCGACCGCAAGACTTTCGTCCAATATCGGTGCCTTCAGTCCTGGTAAGACAGCTAAATGCAATATTGGCAACCCGGTTGAACTCATCAATCAATTGGGACCCGCGCCAGCGGGGCTTCTTACCTACCGACGGATGTGCCGATAATGCGACGATAGTTGACTTAGTCTTGAGGCATAGCCATAAGCACTTTAGATCTTGCTACATCGCAAATTTTAGATGTAAGCAAGGCATTCGATTCTCTATCGCATGCATCTATATATGACACCTTACGTGCTTATGGTGCGCCAAAGGCTTCGTTGACTACGTACAGAATACGTACGAGGGTGGCGGTACCAGTCTCAATGGGGACGGTTGGAGTTCAGAGGAATTCGTCCCTGCTAGAGGAGTGAAGCAGGGTGACCCTTTGTCTCCTATTCTATTTAACTTGGTAATGGACAGGTTACTTAGAAACCTACCCAGCGAAATTGTGCTAGAGTCGGAAATGCCATTACTAACGCGGCCGCGTTGCAGATGATTTGTACTATTTGCTGAAACTCGAATGGGACTTCAAGTATTGTTGGACAGAACGTTGGATTTTCTATCTCTCGTCGGCCTCAAACTTAATGCCGACAAATGTTTTACCGTTGCATTAAGGGCCAGCCGAAACAGAAGTGTACCGTGCTAGAGGCACAGAGCTTTACGTAGCTCAAGAGAGATTCCATCATTGAAGCGAACGGACAGTGGAAGTACTTAGGCATCAACTTCACTGCAACTGGGAGGGTTCGATGCAATCCGGCCGAGGACATTGGTCCAAAGCTACAAAGATTGACAAAGGCCCCCCCTCAAACCACAACAGAGGATGTTCGCCCTAAGGACTGTCCTTATCCCACAGCTCTATCACAAGTTAGCCCTTGGAGTGTGGCGATAGCGTCCTACAAAAACTGACAAACTAATACGATACTATGTGCGAAGATGGCTAAATCTTCCGCTGGATGTGCGATAGCATTCATTCACGCACCCCCAAAAAGTGGAGGTCTCGGAATTCCATCACTTAGATGGGTAGCTCCAATGTTAAGGCTAAGACGTTTGAGTAATATAAATGCTCACCTCACGCAAAACGAGGTAGCCACTCTTTCCTCGAAGCCGAAAAACAACGGGCCCGAGATAGATTATTTGCAAGAACAACATGAATTGTTTATCGCGTCCGGCAATAGAAAAATATTGGGCGAACAAATTGTACCTCTCAGTTGATGGCAGCGGACTCCGTGAAGCGGGCCATTGGGGACCGCAACACGGGTGGGTAATCAACCCACGCGTTTACTAACAGGAAAGGAATATATAGACGGTATTCGTCTGCGGATAAATGCCCTACCCACGAAGTCTCGTACTACAAGGGAAGGCACGAATTGGAACGACAGTGTCGTGCAGGATGTGACGCTCCCGAAACAACAAACCATATAATGCAAAAATGTTACCGATCGCATGGGAGGCGCGTAGCTAGACACAACTGCGTAGTAAATCGAATCAAGCGGGGACTTGAGGAGAGAGGCTGCGCGGTCATTGTTGAACCAAGTCTGCAGTGCGAATCCGGCCTTAATAAACCGGACCTGGTGCACTACGACAAAATCACATTGATGTGATCGACATACAAATTGTGACAGACGGACACTCTATGGATGATGCGCACCAGCGCAAAATCAATAGATACGACAGACCGGACATACGAACTGAATTGCGTCGCAGATTCGAAGCCGCAGGTGACATTGAATTCCATTCTGCCACCCTGAACTGGAGGGGGATCTGGAGTGGTCAATCCGTTAAAAGATTGATAGCGAAGGTCTCCTCAGCAAATATGATAGTCATATCATTAGCGTCCAGGTTATGAGAGGCAGTCTCGGTTGTTTTAAACAGTTCATGTACCTGAGCGGGTTTTCCCGAGATTGGACTTAGCTAAAACGTTTGGTTCAAAACATTTGCTTGCTGTCTGGCATAACATCAATAAAGGCATAAACATCGCAAATAATGGTAATATATAAATGGCTATGAGGATGGTTTTAGTACGTAGCGTTGCGGAACTTCGGTTCAGCAATGAATCGTGCATGCTAGGAAACTGAAGTGTTGACAGACCTAGTATCTTTCGATAGATTTCCATACCTCCGCGATCAAAAAAAAAAAAAAAAAATAGCCAAATGCCTCGTCATCTAATTAGTGACGCGCATGAATGGATTAACGAGATTCCTACTGTCCCTATCTACTATCTAGCGAAACCACAGCCAAGGGAACGGGCTTGGAATAATTAGCGGGAAAGAAGACCCTTTTGAGCTTGACTCTAATCTGGCAGTGTAAGGAGACATAAGAGGTGTAGAATAAGTGGGAGATATTAGACCTCGGTTTGGTATCGTCAATGAAATACCACTACTCTTATTGTTTCCTTACTTACTTGATTAAATGGAACGTGTATCATTTCCTAGCCATTATACGGATATATTTATTATATCTTATGGTATTGGTTTTGATGCAAGCTTCTTGATCAAAGTATCACGAGTTTGTTATATAATCGCAAACAAATTCTTAATAAAACGATGCATTTATGTATTTTTGATTTGAAAATTTGGTATAACTCCAATTACTCAGGTATGATCCAATTCAAGGACATTGCCAGGTAGGGAGTTTGACTGGGGCGGTACATCTCTCAAATAATAACGGAGGTGTCCCAAGGCCAGCTCAGTGCGGACAGAAACCACACATAGAGCAAAAGGGCAAATGCTGACTTGATCTCGGTGTTCAGTACACACAGGGACAGCAAAAGCTCGGCCTATCGATCCTTTTGGTTTAAAGAGTTTTTAACAAGAGGTGTCAGAAAAGTTACCATAGGGATAACTGGCTTGTGGCGGCCAAGCGTTCATAGCGACGTCGCTTTTTGATCCTTCGATGTCGGCTCTTCCTATCATTGTGAAGCAAAATTCACCAAGCGTTGGATTGTTCACCCATGCAAGGGAACGTGAGCTGGGTTTAGACCGTCGTGAGACAGGTTAGTTTTACCCTACTAATGACAAAACGTTGTTGCGACAGCATTCCTGCG